>NW_028190916.1:6520000-6628949 GCF_048542155.1 Nylanderia fulva
TCTCTCGATAACTTTAATTATTTTCAGAAATCAATCAAATTAATGCTTCGATATCAATTATATAATTAAATTACTTTATTTATATCTATTCTAATATAATTCAAAGTGTTTATAAAATCTATTTTTATTTTAAAATAAAAGGTAAATAAAGAAAAATAAAGTATAATTAAAAATTAATAACACAATATAAATTAAATATAATAAAAATAACTAATTAAATAAAAATAATAATAATCCAAATAAAAGCCAACTACAAACAAGCTATAATGATTAGGTTGTCAATACATTTACTATTACGGATTAAAACACATAATTTTATTTGTTCAAATTTATGATATCCAAATGTTGTTACTTCTAAATGATTAATTAACATGCGAAATATAATTGTATTGAAGAAGACTGTCGTGCAGTCGAAACGTATACAGATGTAAAGTATTTTGAGTATGTGTTTTAATCCATAATATAATAAATGTATTGACAATCTAATCATTATAGCTCGTTTATAGTTGGCCTTTATTTAGATTATTTCAGTTATGTTTTGAAATTATACAAGCTAAATTGTTTTAAATTTATATGAAAATAATAATGATAATAATAATTAATTAATATAAATTATAATAATTAATTAATATAAATTATAATAATTAATTAATATAAATTATAATAATTAATTAATATAAATTATAATAATTAATTAATATAAATTATAATAATTAATTAATATAATTTCAGACATATGTCTATAATAAAAATAAATATATCTTCCAATATCTATTATTATTCAAATGTTCTAGAAAAATAATTATATAAGTCGTAAAAAAATTTAATATCTAAAAATAATTGTCAAGTATAATATCCTTAAATTACAAATTTAGTAGTCTTTACAATTTGGATTAGTACTGTTTGTACGTTAAGATAATATAAAATTTCGGAAATAATTAAATGTTTTTTTCTTCTAGTTGAAAACATGCAAATTCAACCATTGAATCAATTATTCAATAGCCCGCATAACAAAACTGCAGACTTCTGTACTTGCGTAGTCGAGCGTAAAACATTGGATATGGTCGATAAATGAGAAATAATAAAGAAAATTGCGATATATAAATACGAATTCTCTGTTAAACGGAATAGCAAATACTGTAGTAAACTTTAGAAAGATTATGTTTCGTTAGAATTTTCAAATTTTGTATTATTATTATAACTGAAATTTAGATTAAAATTGTACAAGTTGTACAATTGTAAATTATACCAAATAAAGAATATTCCTGCAACTTAAAATTGACTAATACAATTTTTTATTATTTATATTAATTGTTGTAGGTCGAATTTAGTTTTTAGGGAGCATTACTTTTATTACACAACTCACTGTAATTATTCTGTCCAAATAGAACCCTGCACATTTTATATAGAAATTGTTCCAATTAAATTCGCTAAAACTGAAATATAGTAATTTAGATGATGTTGATAAAAAAAACTCCAAGAGCACAGAGTCCGAAAATCAAAACTATAAAAAATAGATTGAATTGGAAGTGAGTGTCTTTGGAGTTAAAAAAATGCCGGTTTTTGAATGTAAGTTAATATTCCCGATAAATAAGTATGAAGTTTTATTGCAACTAGCTATAAAAATTATTCTAAACATATAATGTATTAAAATGTTATATTCAGATATTATATGATACTAATTTGCTGCGTATATTTTATTACCACGTTTATATGTGCTTTAAATAAAAGCCTTCTTGACAATGTGCGCATGCTTACAAATGATGTGATATTACGTGCTATAATTCAAAATCCGAGTATTACCATAAGCACGGCTATTAAAACTTGTATTACTAATTATTGTGGCTCGTGCCCATTTTTTAAATGCATTTATATGTGTGAAAACATGGCGAAATAAAGATAATTGTAAGATAATTAACTACATTAAAAGATGTGAAAATTTGAACAAGACCTTATCTCGATATTTTCGTATATACACAAATGACAGAAGAAATCTCTATCTCTCTAATAAATGATATCTATTCAGAATTAAAAAATTAGAAACATTATAAATATTGCAACATTCATATGTACAGCTATAGCTATAGCAGGGGAGAGATGTTCCATTTCTTATTATAATTTATATAAATATATATTATATTATTGCACATTACAATTACAATACAATAAAGTAATTATAATTACAATTACAATTACAATAAGTAATTAAGTACAATTAAATTGACAACTTTTTTTTTTAATTAAATTCTCATTAATTATTTTGCAAAGATCACCAAACTCATTTGTTGATGTATTGTTGCTCGTCATTTTGGGAGTAGTTAATTATACAGTCTAACTATTAATCTTGATTTTGCTAAGATCAAACAATCTCTTATTTGCATTTTTATTCATTATTCTTTTTCTCTAGTTTTCACATTTTTCTTCCGTGCACAATATAAAAGTGACATTATTTATCATGACGACATTTTCACTCTACGCATGCGTATCAGCAAGTAGTGAAAAAGATAGTGAGTTAATAGCGAGATAATATTAAGAGCATTAATTGTAGATGAACATTAATATACACAAATTTAATTTATTGTCAGAAGAAATTGCGACAGTGTAAACAAATGCGAAAGAGAAAAGGATAAAGAGATTGGTCCATATAAATATCACTGACGATATCAATAACTTACAGTATAGTTCAGATTATCACGTCTGGCAGTATTCAAAGAGAAGCAAAATGAAAGTTGTTGTGCTCATAGCTTGTATGTTGGTAAGTACAGAGCTATTTTAAAAAATAGATGTGATTTTCAAAAATCCCGAAAGTTTTTTTTATTTGATATAAAAACTATGTTAATCGCAGTATGTCCCTCTTGAAATAAAACAAGTTCAATGCAAAATGTAATTCTGAATAATCAATACTTTCGAATATCATGTAAGATTAAAATAAGTTATTATGAACTTCGAGACATATCTATTAATGATTCAAAGTTGCAATAAATTTAACAGTTTAATTATATAGAATGACTTAAATATATACATTTTTAATCATTCAGATCTTTTTATTATAAATAAAAGATAATTTTTGTTTCAAAATGTTATTTTTAAATGTTCTTTTTAAAAATGTCATATCTAAATATTCTCTGAGAAAGTACTAAAAGATAATATCGATTATTTTTTATTCTAGGCGTTAGTTGCCGGCGAAATATGTTCCATAAACGGAACAATATTTAGACAGTGGATGGAAGAATATAAAAAAGGACCGCCTATAATGCCGGAAGAAGATGGTAAAATATTGTTTATTATATTGCTTATTGTTGTAGTATTCTTAGTTTAATCGAATATAATTATGTGCGCAAAGCAAAGTTATAATATTCTTTGATAATAAAAAACCTTAAAATTTGCAACGCATGTATAAAATTATTATTGCAATGCATGCATAGAAATATATTTAATTACGTGATTCATAAACACATTTAATATATAAATTTTTAACAGAAAACAAAAAATATAATCTTCTATAAGACTCTTTCGATCAAAATATCTGCACTTCCTTTAGATTCGCGTATCCATTATAGTGCGCAGTTTGCGCGAAACTGATTCTCGTGCGAAGTATCGCGAGCGCGGGTCCGATGGTCATGTGACCAGTGGTCACATGACCAGTGGTCACATGACTATTGGCCACGTGACCATTGGTCACATGACCATCGGACCCGCGCTCGCGATATCTCGCACGAGAATCAGTTTCGCGCAAACCGCGCAGCGTGATGGATATATGGAGTATAAAGTCTCGCGCGAATCTAATGAAAACGTAGATATTTGATTACAAAAGATTCTTGTAGAAAATTTTATTTCTTCTTTGTATTTTCTGTTAAAGATTTAAATATATTAAATTTTTATGCGTTGCATAATTAATTAATATATTTTTATGCATTGATTGCAATAATGATTTTTGCATGCATGCGTCGCAATTTTTGAAATTTTATTATCAAAGAATAGGTAATATAACTTCGCTTTTCGTGCGTAATATTCGGTTAGATTAAACGAAATGATAATTATGTATATAATTATTATGTATATGATTAATTATGTATATAATTTTGATTTCTGAATTTTTATTATGTACCAGACAACACAAAAGCGCGCGCTTTGCACGCATTATTGATATTATTTTTATTTTTTGTTTTACAATTATCAAACTATTAATTTTCACGATGGAATTATTTTATGTTATTAATATAATACACAATGTTAATCGAGACAACCAGTCAGCATCGCGGAAAAGCAGCAACAATTGCTACTTTTCCGCGATAATCGACTTTGCCTGCCTTTTTAGAAAGGAATCATCTGCAAACTTAGTTATTTAATTTCAAACTATTGTTAAACATATTACGAAATTTGTCATTTCAGAAATGTTTAATCAACTCTATTATGCGGCCGATAAAGGGGGATTAGTACGTACATTTGATTTTATAATAAATATGTAATTATACATTTATGCTGTTCATATACAATATACATATATACTTTTGAAAGCTAAATTTCCCTTTTTTCAATAAATTGACGTTCCAAGATTATAATAATTTTTAATTCTATGTATCCTTTCAAAGATTTTAGCGATTATTTATTTTTTTTATTAAAAAATTGGCAAGTAAAAATTTGAATAACTTTTGAATGAACAATAGACGACCGCTAAAATTTGTTAAAGATTACTCATAATTTTGATGTCTACGTCAAGATTATAAAATAAAAGAAAATGTTAAATATTTTGAAATCTTATGAAATATTAAATTGAATGTTAATATTCATCAAAAATTTATAATTTTCAAATTGATTTTTAAATTTATTTCAGATCGATAAAGATAAGAAAATGATCAATCTTTCAAAGACTTTACAATTTTGTGTATGTCTCGTCTCTGATCAAGAAAACCGAAACAAGTGCAATATTAATACTTACTTTTGCGACGCTAAAGGTAACCGAAAATCATTATGCTAATTATTGTTACAATATTATTATTACATATATTATATCAATAAACTACATGCATATTATTTTTATTTTTATACTCGTATGTTGTATCGATAATTGATATATCATGTAGATTAATTTTTTTATCTCTTAAAAAAACAAATAAATCAATAAACATTAATTTTTTTACTATATCTTCCGGATACGAATTTAAATGTTTTTTGTGTTTTCACAATTAGTAATCTCTCAATAACTCAATAACTCTGTATAATTATATCTGTCAAAATCAATCAAATTAATGATTTAACATCAAATAACTTAATATGTATCTATTGCAATATCTATTATAATATAATTTAAAATATTATATAAATTTATAAAACTTATTAAATTAATTTTCAGAAAGCAAAAAAAAATGTTAACAATAAAATAATTATCAATAATAATAATATAATTAACAATAAATATAGATTAAAATATTTTAATATTTTAAAATAAAAGATTTGAATAAAACTGAAATAATTAAAAATTAATATATATATATATATATATATATATATATATATATATATATTGTATATATACATACACATATATAGTAGAAATAAATCTTCTAAAATCTATTATTTAAGTGTTCCCAAAAAATATTTATATGTATATCTAAAAAATTTAATATCTACAAAAAATAAAAATAATTGTTATCAATTAACATTCTTAAATTATAAATTTAAATAGTTTTTATACAATTATTGTATTAATACTATATATTAAGACAATATACGTTAAGGTAATAAAACTTCGAGAAAAATAAAATGTTTTTTGTT
This sequence comes from Nylanderia fulva, assembly GCF_048542155.1. Classification (NCBI taxonomy): domain Eukaryota; kingdom Metazoa; phylum Arthropoda; class Insecta; order Hymenoptera; family Formicidae; genus Nylanderia; species Nylanderia fulva. The sequence goes on from NW_028190916.1 coordinate 6,525,776, forward strand.
CTAGTTGCAGAAGTAATTAAGCATGCCATTAGCTTAAAAAAACCCGATGTGATCAAACTCTTCATACAATGCGTAGTAGATTGTAAGACGCTAGATCTTGTCGATAAATAGAAATAAGAAAGACGAAAACTACAATACATCTTTTATATAGATAAAAAATTCTTCGTTAAACGCAATTTATCTGAATAGCAAATACTATAACATACTTTAGAGTTTTAGAGAGATCATGTCTTGTTACAAGTTTCTTTTGAATGTAATATCTTATTTTAACCGATTTAGAATTATATAAAATATATAATAATTGTACAGTAAATCAAATAAAAAATATTCCTGAAATTTATATTAAATAAAAGACAATTCTATTTTATCTATTATTGGCTTTATTTATGTAGAATTTAGTTTTTAAGAAACACTTGCTTGTGTGATATCACACACATCTCTATGTGAATATTGTAATTACTGTAAAAAATTTCAAAAACGGGTTTAATAATTTTATTGAATGCACGCAAATATTCAAACTGCTATTAAACTGCTCATAGTGTGTTTTATAATTTGTATTAAGATTTTTAACATATGTTAATCAAAAAATATAATTTACCTAGTAATGCAAAAAAAGAAACTAATATTGTAGTAATCGACGATTGATAATAATATTAATTACGTTTTTTGATATCAAATACAAAATAAAAGTACAAAATAAAATAAAAATTGTAATAGTAAAATCTATGTTATTCAAATTAAAATATTTGCTGAAGTAGATTTGCGAATTAAAACGTTTTATTACTTGCAGAAATCACTTTTTTAAATATATAAAATATAATAAAATATAATAATAATAATAAATTTATTTATATATGCAAAATAGTAAAAAATAAATAATAAAAAAGTTATAAAATTAATGTCCAACTAACTGTACAAATTATGTTAAGAACAATGTTCTAAAATATAATATTCAAACATAATATTCGAACATTATGATACTTATCTGCTGCGTATATTTCGTTATCGTATTTAATCACGTGCATTAAACAAGAGGCTTGTTAACAATTTACGCACATACGCACTTGTGTCAAGATAGTGTCTTACATTTTTTAATTCAGAATCTGGATATTAAAATAGAGTACACAGCTATTAAAATTTTAATTATCGATTAATACGTCCATAATTGCGTTTTTAAATTATTTATATTAAAATTATCAAGATAAAGCTATAAAATTTGAAGTAAATTGATAATATGCTCAATATAATCTTGCCTTCATGCTTTTTATACACATTATGCTGATAAGAAAAATTTTTTTCTCTTTCTTCAACAGACAAAGCTATATACATTTCAAATAAAAAATATTACACACATATCATGTAAATCTTATAACACTTATATAATACATATATCACGTGTTTCTGAATATAACAAAAAATGTGTTGATGCAGTTTTTAAATTGTGATTATAATGCATTAATAATGACAGAAAAACTGATTAGAAATCCTCGAAAACTGAGAAAAATTATTAAGAGATCTATAATAGCGACTTGTGTACTAATCAAGTTAATTCAATAATATAATTTGCCAGATATCGATAATATGCAATAAATTATAAAACATGTAATTTTTTTGAAGGAATTTAAAAAAAAAATTTTAAATATACAAAAAATTGTCTTAAGAAACAAATTCGTGTTCAATTTTTTTTCATTATTAATATATTTTCTTTAAATATTAAAAGATTTGTTCATTCCTTCAAAATAAAAAAAATTGCTTTTTTAACATTATCTTTTTTTTATTTGAATTATTATTTCACATATCAAATTTTAAATATCAAAATTTGTAATACAATTGAGTTTTCCAATTAAATATATTTTTCTTATTTTTTTAATAGTTTCATAAATAAATAAATTTTTTGCATTTCTTACCTAATTTAAAAATTTTCATTTATACGCGTATCTATATTTAACTTCTTTAATGCTTTTATGAAGTGTATAGAAGCATGTAATTTTGCAAATACTCATGCGTAAAGTGACACTTTTTTTTATTATCAAGATATTCGTACTCTACACGTGCATGCAAATTAGTGAGGAGAGTAATGGGGAGAAACGCAGAAAACATTATTGAGAATATGAATGTTAAATATACAAAAATTTACATCATCATACAAAAATTTAATCGGCCAGAGAATTTACGGCAATGTAAACAAATGCGAAAGAAAAGAGGGTAATAAATTTTTCCACTTGATGGACTATGCAATATATAAATACCGCTCACAGAATCAAATGGTTCACAGTACAGCAAAGATTGTTAACGTTTTGCTCATCCATTCGTAAAAACAAAAAAAAATGAAAACTCTCCTACTCGTTGTTTGTATATTGGTAAGTACTTTTGTAATTAATAGAATTTATACATTTTATGACAAATTTTAAAAATTATAATAATGTATATATGTGATATAATAAAAGGCCAACTTAACGAGCTTATATGCTAATAATTGAAAAATTTTTGTTTATTAATTTACGTCATACTATACAAAAGTTACGATAAACGTTTCGACTGTACGACAGTCTTTCTCAATATCTTAATAATATGTTAAAAAATTAATTTAGTCATTTCGACATCATAAATAAATACAACAATTATAAGATTATATGACGAACGCAGTACAAAATTCATGATTGTTGGCATGAGTTAGAGCGTCAGATGCTGTTATATTATGTAACGACACTGTGAACAAATTAATATATCCGCTCAAATATTACAATACATTTAGATTTTTAATAAATAGTATTAACTTACTTTTTTGTCAACGAACATAACACCTTTGTTAAAAAATTATTTCTTTTTACTTAACATAATCACAATGTGTACTTTTTTAAAAAACAAATCGATATCTGTATCTTACAATGTCGGCGCGCTGTATATATACCCAATTTTTAAGATGACGTAGACAATTTTTTTAGAATATCATAATAAGAACCGTCAAGACGTTCGGTGTCCTTTTTTAGGTTGATACTGTTGTTTTCTTCTTTAATATATATCATTTCTGATATCAACCTTTTATAATAATTCTTTTCATAATCTAGGATTTTTGTGTCGTTCCAATTGAAATTGTGTGTAAATTTTACAATATGATCAGAAACCACCGAGTGTCTTGCTGAATCTAATCTAATATTATTTTTATGTTCATTTACTCTTGTACCTAATTGTCTTTTCGTCTGTCCTACATATGTAGCATCACAATTATTACACGAAATCTTATATATGACCCCCGAATTATTTTGGAGCTTATCTCTGTCTTTTTGCGTTTTTATGACTCTGTTTAATTTCTTTAGACATCTGTATCCTACTGTTATATTTGATTTCTTTAATTCTGATGCTACTAGTTCCGAGATTCTTTCAATATAAGGTATCGCTATGAATTTTTTATTATTGTCATTATTTATGATTTCGTTATTTATATCTTGAGTCATTTCTTTGTTTAATCTATTAACAATAAGGAACTTCAGTCTATTATTGATTTCTGAGAAAATGAGATCAAGAGGATAACTATTGCTCAATAAAATATCTATGATTAATGTTAAATTTTTACTATGAAAACGGGGATGTGATAATAATATTGACCGGTCTACTAAATTATATATTACACTTTTTTTGTGGCATATAGGATGATTTGAATGATATGAGAGTGTTCTACCCGAAAATGTTTTTTTCTGAAACCAATCTATGTATATTATGTTATTTATAATTTTGAGTGAGATATCTAAAAAACTTATGCTACGGTTATCCTCTCTTTCTATTGTGAATTTTAATCTATCGTGACAATCATTAAATTTTTCTACTAGATATGTGACTTGATCTTCCGGCAAGCAAAGCAAGATATCATCGACGTAGCGATAGTAAAACCTTATATTAACCTTTATAGTTTCAAGAATCCTAGTTTCTATATCTTGCATGACAATATCAGCAATAATTGGAGATAAAGGCGATCCCATAGGAGTTCCATGTATTTGTTTATAGATCGTTTCGTTGAATGTGAAGTACGTTGAAGTCAAAATAAATTTAATTACATTAACAAACTCATTTTTGTCTATTGATGTGTGGTTTTCAATGTAATGCCATCTATTATTTATGCTGTCTATTGCAAGGTCCACAGGAACATTTGTGAACAACGATATCACATCCAAAGATACGATTGTTTCATTGTTATTTAATTTAAGATCAGACAAAGCGTTGCACAATTCAAAACTATTGTTAACATGACTTTTGCCTTTGGGTAAACTTGTCACTAAAATGTTGTGTAAATATGCAGCTAAATGATGTAGTGCTGTATTGACCGATGATACTATTACTCTGAATGGAACATTTTCCTTGTGAATTTTGGGCAAGCCATATGCTTTAGGAAGCACTGAATCACTGGAACTTAAACAATAATAGTCTTTTTTTGTGATCCATTCATTTTTTAACCATTGTTTTAAATTTTTGTTAAGGTCTTTTTCTATTTTTATTATTGGATTGTTTTTGATTGTCATATAATTATCTTTGTCATTTAATAATTCTTCAACTTTGTCTATATAAAATTCTTTGGTCATTGCTACGGTCGTGTTTCCCTTGTCTGCTCTTGTGAAAATGATGCTGGGATTTTGTTTACAACTGTATATGTTTAAAATTTTTGAATAATGTAAATAATTTAAATAATTAAAAATTTTTAAGTAATTAAAAATTTCCATGTTCTTTTTGTATCTTCAATTTTATTTTCTTATTACTTATATATACATTACATTATAAACCATATAAACGCTGAATAATTTTGTTAATCTCATGTAGTATACATTATAAATAAATAAAATAATATCTATTTTAATAATTTATATATTTTTTATAATGTAGATTATAGCTCTTTATAGCCTATTACTAATCTTTGTTTAATTTATATTTTTTTATTTTTTTCTTATTGTTCTTCAAATTTTTATAAATGATTGTTTTTTAAAAAAAAGTTATCATTCATTATTATTAAAATATCTTCAAAGAACATTCCTATATTAAGTTATTAAAATTATCAAAATTACTTCATGCTTATATTATCTAATTCTTAGTTATTCACACAAATATTTCAGATTTTTAGTCTGTTTTCGAAGAGAACATTTAACATAGTTTTGTTTCAAAAGACATGTAATTTTTCAAAGCGTTTGCAACATTTAAACTACATTTTTTATAAAAATTATATGTTTTCTATCTAGATTTTTATAAAATATACTCAAGCATATCCAATAGTTTAGGATTGATTGAATTATAAAATCGTTCAAAAACTAGATTAAAAGTTGGAATACGTAATTTTACGAGAAATACATCGAAATGTTCACATAATTCTAATTTTCAAATTATTTAGTATAGTAAGAAATACGTTGTTTTATTTAAAAAATAATTTACTTTAAATAAAAGTGCTTATTTAAATAAATAAAACTTACTCGTATGTTTAAAATAATATTTTAAAAAATTCCGAAAACTCTTTTATTTGTCATAAAACCGTGCTAATCACAGTATGTTTCTCTCGAAATAAAAGAGGCTTAAAGCAAAGTGTGTTTTTGTATAATCAGTATTTTCTCGAACATAATCGCATAAAAGGATTAAAATAAGTCACCATGTTATAACGTGCATATTTGTTGGCAAACTAAATTTCAACTTTAAGAATTTGATCGTACAGAATAATAAAAAATATACACATTTTTTAATCATTTTTATTATAAATTTTAGAAAAAATATTACTCTCTTTTAAAGTATAATTTTTAAATGTATATTTAAAAAAATTTTTCAATATGATTATTTCGAATTTCAGACAATCGCTCATGCCGAATTAACCTTACGAAAAATTTTCATGGATCATGTACAAGAGTGTCGAAAAGGATTGCCGATACAAACTAGAGATGAGAGTGAGTATGGATTATCAAATAGTAATATTACACACAGATATTTGTATCTTTGTAAAAGATAATTCAGAGAAGGTAAAACTGAATAAACTATAAAATAGATATATTAACTGCAAATTTAAGCATTTTGTCTCAACATTGACATTTCTAATTGTATTATAAAATTTGTAATTTTAGGAAGACGCGATGTTGGTTTGATTTTCTGTGCGGCGAAAAAAGTTGGCGGAGTATGTATATTTATATATAATATTATGATTTTGTTTTAAAAACCAAACTATCCTTTTTCCAATAAAATTGACGTTAACAAATGTTATCAAAATCACGATTCTAACGTTATTTCCAAAGATTTTAGCTCATTGTGTATTTATTAAAAAAATTATTATACAAATAAAACTCAAGTATTTGAATGTCCCAGAGTAAATAAGAAGATAAAAAATAATGATCGTAGTTTTCGTTGAACTATCACATTAGAATTTTTAGAAAATTTCTCTTCTTGAAAACAGAGTATAATATTTTAGTATAAAAACAAATGTTAAATTTATATTTCAGATCGACGAAAAAAATAAATTCGTTAGAGAAAAAGTTCTATCAAATTGCGCAGATATTATTTCATCCGATCCGGTTAAAATACAGAAGTGCAAAGATATCTGTAACACATGCATTGATGAAGGTAACCAATATACATATTACTAATCAAAACTAATTAATTTAATGCCTCAGCATCAACTTCAAACTCAAACTCAATGTTTACACACATTTTTATAATTTTATATATATAATTTACAAATTAATTATTTTGTTCAAAGAGAGAAAAAGATTAACACAGAAAAAAATTATAAAAAATATGAAATAAATTAAGCATTCAAAAATTTTAAAAACAGTAATTGAAGAAAACAATTAGAAATTCATATATGTTATTGCAAAAAATATTAATTTTTCATAACAATATCTAGTTTTCAAGATGTACACAAGAAATGCAAAATAATATTTAAAAAATTTGTTAATCGTACCAAAGTTTATTTAATATATATATATATATATATATAAAAGTAAAAATAATTATAAAAAAATCTTCTATTATTTTTTCTCATAATATAAATTAGTATTGTATTAATTAAAATTATATGATAATTCAAAATAAAATTTTAAATATTATCTTCTTTTCCAGGACTTAAAGTTCCAGGAAGCAATTTAATAAAGACCGTTAAAAGCATACAATGTGCAATATCATTCGGCTTAATGGCACTTATGGACGAATATTGAAAGAAAAATTATAGGATCTTTATTAAACACATTTCGTCTAAATGGCAGATTTTTCTATCAATTTTGAGACAATTTCTTAACTAAAAATATCAAAGAAATCATATTTTATCGCAATGTTTATCATCTAATCTTTATTTTATAATATATCAACCTAAATAAAACTTCGTATAAACATATATTAAAACAAACTAAATAAAAATTGTTTCTAAAGCTAATCAAAAGATCAAAAATTATTATATTTAATAATTTTCTTTGTTACTTTGTGTGGAACGCAGCTTTAAAAAGCGCTTTATTTTTTGAAGCTATGATATCTTGATATTTTTAATTAAAACAATTAATTTAAAATAATAAAAAATTTACTATACAAAAGAAATGTGTTTATAATGTTTAAATCTCTTGTATAATATCAATCATAAAAATTAAAAATTTAATTTTGAATTTCAATATTTCATTTTGCGTCGTTTTTTTAGAAATTTTGGATATACAAGCTGCCTTTTGTTGATAAATTGTAATTAATTTGCTGCGCAGATAATTAAATAAATTGTGGCAACCAATACTTGTATAAAATATTTTCCCACAAATCCGAACTTTATATTTTATACAGTAAAAGGACAAATATATTCAAAGAAAAGTAAGTTTTAAAAAATTACAGAAAAATTAAACTATTTCGATATTGTAAATAATAAAAATATATATCTTTTATTTCTCTATATATACATAATACTTATTATTTAATACTTTTCATTTATGAGAAAAGTAAAAAAAATTATAATTAATTAAAAAGTGGTCTTATATTCACGAAATCAAAGTAATTAGCATGTAATGTATATATATATATATATATATAACAACAAAACATTCTTACACATATATTCTCATATCTAATATATAACATAAAAAATAAAAATATTTGATAAATCATTACAGTTTTCTAACTATATTACTTTATCCTTTTACGGGAAATATTCTAAATATAATCGATCTGTATGGAAAATTTAATGTGAGTAGTAAAGATTCCATTTAAAATAAATGTAATTACACTATTCTAGTGCATGGTTGCATTAACAAAAAAAAACTTCGTGGAAAGCTAGTACTTATTGAATCATTCACATTTCTTCTATATTATTTTTCTCTATTTTCAACAGAACACAAAATATTTTAGCTGTTACATTTCTATGATTTATCTTATAGCGCGCGCGCGCACACACACACACACACACGCAAATATATGTACACACACATATATGTAATACATAAAGAAAGGATAAAGTTGCGAGTGTAACGTAAAAGATGAGATATTGGCGTTATCGTTCCACTTCAATTGTCATAGGATCCCTTTATGGTGCGACGCCTCATAAACGACGACGGGTCCTACATATCGATGGTTTCGATATATCGAAGGGGAAAAGAGAAAGAGAAAGAGAGAGAGAGAAAATATACAATATATATATAAATGTTCGTATTTTTAAATTCAAATATTACTTTGCAAATTCTCTTAATCTTTTATTCTAAAATTTTAAATACGCACAATTTAGATAACTTAGTAATTCAATTACATTTTAAAAATTTTATTTAAAAAAATGTTATACACACAAAATTTGTACAAAAAGTTTTCTCTTTTAAAGAAATTTATTTTTTATATTAATTTAAAAGTAAAATTGAATGAAAACAAAATATAAATAACTTAACGGTTCAATAACAATTATTTTATACAAAAAATATTTGGAAAACTTAAAATAAAAATTTAGTTTAAGTAAGATTTATTCGTGTAAAAAATTTTAAATATTATTGAATAAAAATGGGATTTTCATATACACATATAATTTAATTAGAATTACTTTTTATTAATAATTAGAATTTTAAGATAAGTATAGATACTTTTCTTAATTTTTAAATTATTTAGAATGTTATTTAAATTATTCAAATTATAATTATAAATAAATTTTTCTTTCAAGGAATTTTTTGTTAATTTTTTTCAATTTTCAGATATATAACATTATCCGAATAACATTTGTTAAAAACAAAATAACATTATATAATTTGTATATCATCATCAAAAGTGTCTGAAAGAGTGACGAGATCCAATTTATTGATTCTGTCTGCTTTTCAAAAATGTTTATATAATCATTACGCTAATGATACATGTTGCCCTCGATGAAGGGATTTGTAATCGTAGGTTATAAGTTAGATACAACGATTCCCTCAGGCACGTGTTCGAGATGCCCCTCTTTACTAGATACTAATCTTTTCGGTCTCCCCTCTGATCCCGCTAACAATAATCATTTTTAATCAATTGTAATGTTACAACTTGCTTCTAAGCGAATTTCGTATTAATTTTCGAAAGAATATATATTTATCTATACCTATAATCAAAATTTATATATTATTAAAAAAATAAAATAAAATACAGCGATATTTTTCGCTTCTGTTTCAACCTGAAAAATTAATATTTAAGCATATTACATTAGTATACATATAAAAAATTGCATATTACGGCACTCAATATAATTATAATTAATTTGAGTTATTTATATTTTTTGTATAGTTGGTTTTAGTTGACTGAAACAAATTGCATTTCAAAAAGAAAACAAGAAAGAAAATATAAGATAATAACGTATAATATACACTAAATGAATAATGTAGAGAATAACTAGGGTCGAAGAGCTGCCGGAGACATTGCGACCCTGTTTCACTTCAAATGACATCTTTGTGGAACAACACGACTGGCGCTGATGGCTGCCGGAAATTAGGTGATTGTTAAGCCAGGTTGCAAACGTCGGTTACTGACAGTGGGATTAATTACAGACATAATATCTATGTTGCACCGTATTCAGTGGAAACCAACTGGAGATCCTTAATATGTGAGAACTGTCACCCTAATTCGTATGTAATATAATGTAAAATATATAATCTATATATATAAACGTTTGTAAATTTTCTATATTAAATCCTCTAATTAATCCTCTCAATTTTTAACGCGTAAAAAATTAATTTGATAAAAACATCTTTATTTAGACTTATAATGTGATATTTAATTTGTATGTAAAATAACAAATTTTTAAAAATCAAAGTAAAAAAATTACATTTCTGTCTCATGTTTCTCGTGTAACAATAAATAGAAATACATTACTCTTTGTAAAAATATGTATGATTAGAGAATTCATATCTCGAAAATGTGAATAAAATATTTTATTCTTCAATAAATAGATTAATGTATCAAAATATTATACAGCATTGTTTTTAAACGTCTTATCGCTAGTACAAATTACTGCTCCAATCCAAGATTGTCGAAAGGGAGAAACGTTTCTTCATTGCAAAAAAGAATGTAATTTTGTGCCCAGTGCAAATTTAGGAAACGAGACGCTAACGAATGGCGGAAATGGCGCGATGCGCCGGACTTGAAAATCTATTATCGACGGAATTAGCAGTGCCTCGGGATACGTATTCCCGGCGACGTGGGCGCACGCACCCTTTGTCTACCCGCTAACGATATGGGGCGGTGGATAAGGGTGGCGCGGTACTCGCACACGGTCCCCTCGGCAAACATCAGACTCGCGTTAGCCGCCAGAAATCAGGGGGATATCCGGAGAAATTCACCCGAGGGAATCTCTGTGTGCCGTTGCGCCGTTATATCGAGTTTCCGAATAATTCGATCGTCCGCCTCTTTCGACCAGCCCTTCCTTCGATTCACTCCTCGCGAATCTCTGCAGTCTATTTTTTTTACAAAATAATATTCTTATTTCTGGACTTAGAAGTGACTCCAGAGTCTCTGAGAAGAGAAGGAGTAATATGAACAATATATATAAATCTTGAGATGGAAATTTTTAATATTATTATATAAAATAATATTAATAAGAATCTATTAACATCAGCTGTATTTGATTCGATTCGCTTTGCCTTTTAATTTCTTTAGATATACTGAGTATTTTCCTCGATTATATTTTGATGAATAAAATTTGCAGGAATCAAAATTGGCAAAATCAACAATTAAAGATATGAGCCAAATTATGAAGCGTTAAAATTAAAATAAATTTATTTACATATTTAAAACCAATCGACTAAAAATTAACATGACGAAGAACGGGGATACAATAAAATTATTATTTAGAATCGATCGATTACAAAATTAATTAGCTATAGCTATAACATGAAAAGTAACCCAAAGATAAAGAGAGAGAATTGAAAGAATTGACAAACTTTTCTGTATAAAAATACACTTTTACATTATTCCCCACCAACACATTAACGTTATATAAGCGTTTCAGGAACATTCGACCCTTAACATTTATAAAACATGTGACTGTCCATCTAGTCAAACGTTATAATACTTACGATTCATTTGAGGCTTATTCAATAGAATGATAAAAAATTGCAAATTTAATTGGGCACATCCATATTCTCTGTACACTAAAAAATATAAAGGCCCACAATTCATCGAGTGATACAAGTCTTCGGATTGTTACTGTTCTACACGGGCGTTCTCATCGTTAAAGGAACGAACCATTTGGCAGATTAACAAACGAAAAAACGTTTGTTAAACGTTTGCATAACGTTAATGTGTTGGTGGGGTTGATCTTCAAGTATATCAAGCATTTTTCGATATATTTGACGCGACGCTAATATATATATCGGGATTCAATGGTTTCTTATGGGCACCCAAAACTGTCAACGGCAGAAATGACTCGCGGTGGGTCCCATAAATTTCGAACAGACGATGTCTGGACCGATAGTTTCGCCAGATGAACTGCTTCTAGGCGTGGTTATGCGGGCAAGCATCCTATATATATATATAGTATGTACACAGGGGATGGCGGTTCTACTGATGGTTCTCGTAGTCTATACCCGTCATGGTGCAAGACTTGATGCTTCCGCAACTCCCGGGAGCATCGTAGCTCAAACTTGTTCCCCAATTCTCCGTAGACATCAACTATATTGAGAGAAACCCTCGAGGAATAGTGCATATATAGTATGTAACATTATTTTATGGAAGACATTTACGGGAAGTTCCACTTTTTCACTTTAATTGACTTAAATAAATGCATTGTAAAATCAATAATACATCAGTAAGTATTTGCTCTATGCTTTCTCCATTTTGTTATATTTTTTAAATATTTTTTTATATTTTTTGACATCAACTATATTGAGAGAAATCCTCGAGGAATAGTGCATATATAGTATGTAACATTATTTTATGGAAGACATTTACGGGAAGTTCCACTTTTTCACTTTAACTGACAAATAAATGCATTGTAAAATCAATAATTTATGAGTAAGTATTTGCTCTATGCTTTCTCTATTTTGTTATATTTTTTAAATATTTTTTGACATCAACTATATTGAGAGAAATCCTCGAGGAATAGTGCATAATATGTAACATTATTTTATGGAAGACATTTACGGAGAGTTCTACTTTTTCACTCTAATTGATGACTTAAATAAATGCATCAGTAAGTATTTGCTATATGCTTTCTCTATTTTGTTAATTTTATAAGAAATTTTATAATAAAAGAGAATTTATAATATATTAAATTCATTTCAAGAATCCATCCAATAAAATTAATCCCACATAATTGCTTTTATTATTATTTATATTTTACTCTCGCAATATAATATTAAGCAATCAAATATAAAATATTAAATAATAATACTTATGATACTAATCTATTTCAAACGTACAAAAATTTTGACATTACATCTTACTAGAAATATCTTAAAATGTTTTTTTCGGCTATATCATTTATATTATATCGATACGAATCGATTTATTCTACATCAAAGATAAAACGACTGTGTATTATCTTTATCTTGCTACTTTACGGCTCGATAAAAAAAATTCCATGTGCAGAAAGATCAGTATCGGAAAAAAAGAGGACGATAAACACTAGTTTTTATGTTATAGCGAAAATTGTATCTCCTTCCGATGCACGATCCTCGAACGATCTCGTCCGGTCTAATGCGAATCTAATGCTGCGATCGCACATCTGGAGCCGTAGAGGGTGGAAAATTGCATTATTTCTCGATGTCAAGATGTTGAAAAATGGAAGGCGCGCTCGAGGGATGAGAGAGCGCGCATTAAAAGCGGATTTGTGCTGTGCACTCTCGAAATTCACGTCGACCGAAATACACACCTCGTTTAATGGCTCGGGAAATAATCCGGAAATGACATGTGTGTGCGCGCGCCACAAGAGAAAGAATGTGCCATTACGCTTTCGCGAGTAGAGGGTATTATTAAATTCTTAACGCCGTTAAGTCGTTATTAAAATGCTCGCATGAAGATGATTTCGCCGTTAAAAATATAAATATAAATATAAATATGCACACAAAAATTCTCCATTAGTTAACATTAATTATAATAAATACAAATAATTATTTGTATTTATTATAATTAATGTTTAAATAAAAAATTAAAAAATAAATAAATAAATAAATATAAAAAATATAAAAAATATAATAAATAAATAAATATTTAATAATAATTAAATATAATGATTTAAATGTAAATAAAAATATTATGTGTATGTGTTTAGATATCACTAAGTTTCCTCTTTTCGGTCATCTAGAACAATTTTACACTTGACAAGACAGAACTAAATCCCTTTATGAGAAGACTGATTGCATGAAAAATATAATAATAATAATATAAATTCAATTATGATTGTCGTAGAATAATTTAGAACCAAAAGCAAACTTTTCATCAAGATTACCTGTCGATAATAATTCAACTGCAAAAATTTCAATTTTTTCCCCCTCGTCTCGAACTGTAAATGACAGTAGCGAGTTCAGTTTGCGAACTGCTTATGATGTCGCTGATCAAAGTCAGCGAATCATATTTATATAACAGATGTCTTGCTTCTTTTCACGAAATTAAAAGATTTAACAAAAAATAATATTATATATATGTATATATATTAATACATGCCTATATATATGTATATCTAATAATATTAAAAAAAAGTTTATAATATTAATTCTGCTTAAAATATTTCTAATTTATAAAGCCCTCACTTGCAATGGTTAAAAAAAGTGTTCACACATATCACACAACCATTTTTTTTAAAGCACTCTCCCTTTTTTTTCGCTGTCAGCCCTATGAAAATATTGGTTACCGTCAACTCGAATTTGACGAACAAAAGTGTCGGGCGCCTGTCGGAAACGGAGAATGATATTTCCGGGAAAAAATGAAGGGGGACTCGATATCTCCGGTGGAGAGCGATAGGAGAAAAATTGAAAATTTTGCTCGCACAAAACGTCGCGTCACGTCGCTCGTTCGTACGTCCAGCTAATTTGCATACATACTCGAGCGTATTTTATCAATGTGTAATCGTATAAATTAAAGGCAGGGAGCCAATGTTGGTCATATTTTTCATTCATTGCGATTAATTTTCGCGACACGCGACACGTGTGAAAAGCCCGATAGATTATCTTTATGTAAATAAATATTAAAGGAACGAGACTTTAATTTAATCTAGGATATCTTGGTGACAATAATTATTATGAAACAAAGTGTATTTATATATACTTACACATTTATAATAAAATAATATATAATATACAACAAACAATAAAAATTCTATGAATTAAAATTATGTCGCTACATAATAAAAATTCAATGAATTAAAATGTCTCGACATAATTTTAATTCTTGAATTTATTATGTCGCTACATAATTTTAATTCATCGAATTTATTATATGGCGACATAATTTTAATTTATCGAATTTTTATATTTTTTGTTTTTTTATATTTTTATATATATTATTTTAAAAAATTTTCTATTTTTGAAAATATCGAGAATCACATGTATTTATATTCTGCTCATCTGATTGAGAAATATTCTAGATTAATATATATTAGATTGTTTCTGTTTTTCCGCAAATTAATCTAAAAAAAGAGAAGTTCTTTTTCATATTTGCTATACTTGTTAATATTTTAGTATTTTGTTTATTTGTCATACACACACATACACATTTTACCTTTCGTGGCAAGAGGAGAAAAGCCATTAACAAAAACTAAATATTTCAGCGGCCGAAATTTAAAACAAAACACAGAATATACGTATCCGCAGAATTCTATTTATAATTTTATATAAGTTGTGTAAATAAAATATAAATTTTATAATATTAATATAATATGAATTTTATATTAAAATATTAATATTATAAAATATTATATACACATTTTTTATTTTGTAAATTAAAATTGTTAATCAATAAATTAGATACTTTTCAAGTATAAAACTGTTTTAGAACCGACCGATATAAATTAATATTATATATACACACAAAATTAATATCGTCGCTAACAAACGACCTAATTCGTGACATGTGCTCGAGATTAGTGTCATAATATTATGCATAATTGCTCTTCGAGCTGCCAGCTGCACGCAATTTCAGCGTTGCCTCATAATAATTACATTTACTCGTATCATTCATGGAAAATTGCGCATAACGATTCTTTCGTAGAATAAGTAATAAAAACATGTATTTAATTATTTATTTTTTCTGTATCCATATTTCAATGATTGCAATTTTTATAATATAATTTTATTTTAAAAAAATATTTATTTTAGAATTAATATTAATATTTTTCATTTATATGTTATGCAATTTATATACGTAAAATTTATTTTTATAAATTTTATAAATTTTATCTCGAATTCACGAAAATTTTTATGTAAAAATCTGTAATTAATATCATAAAAAACTTTATAAATATAAAGTCACTTTTCCTACAAAAATAAATTTTAAAATAAATTTAAAAAAATAAATTTAATTTGTTTTAATTTATTATAATAAAATTTTATGATATGAAAATTATTATTAATACTAACTTAATTTTAGAACTGCTATAATAAAGAATTTATTTCCTGAGATAAATAAATTCTGCATACATATTTTTTTCATGATATGATAAAATTAATAGAAATTAATGATGTATCACACAATCAAATAATTTAATGCCTTACTAGTAAATAACTTGTTTAAATTGTCAAGCGAAATACGCGCGATCATTGTCTTAAGTCGCAGTTAATCATGTTCGTCGATATAAAGCAGAGTTATGCCAAGTTTCAAACTTTCAAGTGCGAACCCTTCTCAAGCCCTATTGAAATTTTGCGTCCTTTCAGGAAGACATCGTCCATCTTGTCTTTCAAGTGAATAGGAGAGAACACCCCAAATGCTAAATTTTAAGATTTATCCTGACATAAATAATTTATATAACTGTTTAATATAAATAGTTTATAAAACTAAAATCCGATAACGAGAAACAAAATCGCTTTTTAAAGAAAAAACAAAAAAAAGAGAAATAATAAATTAAAAAATATTAGATTTTATTATTATAAGAAACAGAATTTTTTTCATCATCATTTTTATAATATATTATTGTATAAAACCAATAGAAATATTTATTAATCATAAATGTCCGTTACAGTAAATCACTTCTATTGCTCCTTGCAATAGCAAGTTTCTTGATTAATGCAAACGATTAAAATTTGCAATAAAACTGCAAATTAATGGAATTGATTTATAGAGGCAAATATAGAAGATTTAATAGATATTTGGCCACCCGGTACACAATGCCTTTTACGATATTGTAAACGCAATCTCACATACATCACGAGGAGGATTCTACGCGATATGGAAATTATTCGCGTGAGATTTTCCCCATAAATTACGAGAATTAATTTGATTTAACCTCCACCGCACGTGGCGAGAGTGGTTAATATGTTCTCCGCATTATTACATGAGCAGAATTTTTCCGAAATACATATTGCAATAAAACACTTGTATATCTTTTATATTTAACATATGTAAAAAAAATATATATGTATATTAAATAAGTAATAATGTTATTAATTCCTTCAAATTTTATATATATTTTGAAAATATTTTATCGTAAAATAATGTTTATAATAAGAAATTGATAGGTGTTTGATACACACTGCAATTATATTAGACGTATCGAACATTAGATCTCGATATAACTATTATCGATTGTACTATCGATATGGATGTAACGTCCATTTTTGTTCTTTCTTCACTTGTATCTTTTCTATTATTACGTATAGCCGTAAGCATTCATTAAAGTACAACATATATGTATTAAGTCATTGCGTTATTCATATACACCTATCCTTTGAGTTATATAGATAAAGGTAAAAGGTGTATTTTCTGCTAACAAGGTTATGGGCCCAGGACGGGTAAATAAGTAAATAATCACATTAGTCGAGAGAAAAGTAAAAATAACCTAACTCTTAGTGGAAGGTTCTCGATCGAGGCAAATAAAACACACATTCAGAATGTCCTCGTTATCACAGATTGTTGATCGCATTGACAAATTAAATGGTGCAAATTATCGGTCATGGAAATTTAACATGAAGATGACCCTGGTACAAAGAGAGTTGTGGCAGCATGTAACCGGCGAAGCTGCCTTGCCGGACGGCCACACGCAAGAAGATGGAGAACGTTTCCGGAATAAAGAAAATAAAGCTTTGGCGACAATTGCTCTCGGTGTCGAACCTGAACATCAAATACATATCCTGGACTGTAACAAGGCATCTGATGCATGGGAGGCATTACAAAGAATTTTTGAACCGAAATCTCGTGCAAGGATTCTACAACTAAAGAAGCAGATGTTGTCTATAAAACTGGAATCGACCGAGACGATGAATTCATATTTGGCAAGACTGAAGACATGTAGTGACAGTCTCAAAGAGGTAGGATATGAATTTAGAGATGATGATTTAGCATACGCTATGTTATCAGGTCTTCCGGATACATATGATGGAATAGTAATGGCGCTTGCAAATTTGGATGACGAAAAATTTAAATCGACCGAAATCAAAGAAATACTTATGAACGAATATGAACGTCGAGCACTGAAGGAAGGAGGACAGCCTGAGGAACCATCAAAAGAGGCATACCATCAAACAACTAGCAAGGAAACTAGTAAAGAAGAAAAAAGAAGGTGCTTTAGATGTAATAAAATAGGGCATTTAGCAAATAGTTGTAATGCAAAATTGTTTAATGCGAAAGGAACTAAAAAGCGTTACGGATCAAATACACATAAAAATAGTAATGTGTTATTATTAGAGTTAAATAATACTCAGCTAGATGATGCATGGTTGATAGATAGTGGAGCAACCCACCACGTATGTAAACATAGAGAATGGTTCGATAAATATAAAACAATAGCTAACGAAATAATTTATTCAGCAGACAGTAAAAATAGTGATACTCTGAAAGCTGTAGGTGTAGGTAATATAAAAATACGAACCTTTGTTGGTAATAAAAAATTCGATTTAACGCTACTAAATGTATATCACGTTCCAAATGTAAGACGTAACTTATTGTCAGTTTCTCAAATAGAAAAAAGATACAAAAGACTATTGATAGATAACGGAAAACTTAAGATTCAAGATAAAGAAAATAATATGATAGTGGGGGAAGCTCTATGCGAAAATGGTTTATATATCGAACAAACAAAAGTCAATTTCAACATCTACTATGGAAGCTGAATACGTTGCGTTAGAAATAGCTGTAAAAGAAGTTATATGGTTGGATATGATGTTCAATGAATTATCACAGACAATTGATTTAGACATACCATATAAGCCATATGTCATTAGATGTGATAATAAATCGGCAATTGACTTTACAAGAAATAGAATAGAGAGATCACGCACGAAACATATCGATATTGCTTATCATATTACTAGAGAAATGCATGAAAACGGTTTAATTGAATTAAAATATATCTCATCTAATGATAACGTGGCAGACATCTTCACAAAGCCATTACCTCATACTGTAATAAATAAACATATTGAGAAGTTGGGATTACAACTAATTGCAGAGTGATCATAGTGGGGGATTTGATAGGTGTTTGATACACACTGCAATTATATTAGACGTATCGAACATTAGATCTCGATATAACTATTATCGATTGTACTATCGATATGGATGTAACGTCCATTTTTGTTCTTTCTTCACTTGTATCTTTTCTATTATTACGTATAGCCGTAAGCATTCATTAAAGTACAACATATATGTATTAAGTCATTGCGTTATTCATATACACCTATCCTTTGAGTTATATAGATAAAGGTAAAAGGTGTATTTTCTGCTAACAGAAATTAAAAGAGATTATATGTAAAATATTGACTGACTAAAACAAGAATCTCTACAATTTTATATACGTATAGATATTAAAAAAAAATATATATATAGTATACTATGTAGAATATTTGAAATAATTAAAAAAAAAATAATCGGCTTCTTATTTTCATAATAATTAAGAATATCATATGTATACGTAAATAATATACATAATTATAATATTTATATTTTTCTTTGTCTTCCTATACATATATTTAAATACATAAAATTATTATATTATTAATTGTAAATCAATCAATTCACAAATTAAAAGAATAGTTGACGTAATGTCACTCGCTCGAGCGAGATATTTCCCGTGGATCTTGAATTCGGAACGAACGATACACGGTCGTATTTGACCTCGTCAAAAGAAAGGCCGACAACAAAAAAATGAACTTACCGTTCGTAGGAATCCGGGGTCGTACAGAGCTCGTTCAGCATGCAGTCCAAATCGGTCGCCAGGGAATTAAGCAACTGAAAGACAGATAAGAAGTTTAGGGTCAGATCGAGAAGACTATAAAAATATTCTGTTTATTATCTCTTTTATAATTGATGAAAAATACTATAAAATTGAAATTGCCGATCAAACTATTTTCTTTTATTTTTAATATATCAATTTTAATTGGTTCAAATTTAAAATCTATTTTCAAAATAAATTTTATCTCAAATTCATGAAAATTTTGATGTAAAAATCTGTAATTAATATCATAAAAATATAATTTTAATTCATCAAATTTTTATTATGTCGCGACATAATAAAAATTCGATGAATTAAAATTATGTCGCGACATAATAAAAATTAAATAAATTAGAATTATGTCGACACATAATAAAAATTAGATGAATTAGAATTATGTCGACACATAATAAAAATTAAATGAATTAGAATTATGTCGACACATAATAAAAATTAGATGAATTAAAATTATGTCGAGACATAATTTTAATTCATCGAATTTTTATTATGTGGCAACATAAACTTTATAAATATAAAGCCACTTTTCCTGAAAAAATAAATTTAAAAATCAATCAAATTTAATTTGTTTTAAATTATTATAATGAAATTTTATGATATGAAAATTATTATTAATACTAATTTAATTTTGGAAACTATATACTATAATAAAGAATTTATTTTCTGAGATAAATAAATTCTGTATTTCAAACAAGACACTAAAATAAAAAAAAAATACAAGAATAAAAATTATTTAATTTTAAGGAGAAAATATATGATAAAAAAATTCTTCTTCTCAAAATCATTATCATTGAACTTTCAAAATCATTTGTTTTTCTTATTATATAGCTTATTATATTTTTCAAATATTTATTCTTATTTTTCATCATTATTATTAAATTATATTACTATATTTTATTGTTATCACTAAATATTTATTTGTTTTAAATTTTATTATAAATCCGATTTTGAGATTCTGTATAAAATGTGGCATCGAGAGACAGTAATCGTGGCAATAATAATCGTCACGAGGTTTCTTAACGTCGTAGCAGTACAGTAAATTCCTCCTATATTTGCATTGTGTCGGCGAAAATCGGAAGGCCGGAAAATTAGAAGGTTTCCGTTCGCGAGCACTTTCGCAGAATCAATATTGAGCGTTATAGGGGAAGAAGCGATCCGATAAAGCTGCCACGATAGCACGTGAGCAGGAAAATTGTATATATCTGTTTGCACAGTTGAACTTCCGCGTTCTTTCATTCGGCGTACGAAAGTATTTTTTTACATTCGCGAATCTATCCATTTCATTTATTTATAAAAAGAAAATATTCTATTGTCTAAAAATTGTATTTTATATAATATATATATATATATATGTATATATATAATATTATATTATTAATATTATGTAATAGATTATATTTTATATAATAATGTATTAATATTAAAAAATATAATCTTAAAAATAAAATTATCTTTCAAAGAAAATACCTTAAAATTAACGAAGAAGATAAATATACATAAATCAATAGGAAAAAAAAATAAAATAAATATTATCTAAATAGGAAGATATTTTTTTCGGTAATGCTACGTCCCTCTCTCTCTTTTATCGCAGCTGCAAATGCCACGATCATTAGTGAACCACAATCACCCTGGCTCGTATAATACAAGCGCGTACTTGCGGTACACAGAAATGCATGAGCGCAATTTAAATACGTGTTTTCCTCTCTCTCTCCAGAGAGACGAGAATTATACCGCACGGAACGGAGCTCGAAGGGTCATCGTGAAAATGTAATTGCACCCCGATCATATCCCCGACAATCCTCCCGCCACCCTAGCCGACAGATAGAACGAACCGCAATCTGTCACTGCTGAGTATCGACTGTACCGTTACTGTCATGTCACTCGTATTTACAAACTTGTGCTTTTAAAAGTTTCACAACTTCGATGGACGGCCAAACTATACATGCCGCCGCCGGAGTTCGAATTTTTTATTCTTGCACGACCCTCTGAAATATTCCCGAGAGGAGCGCACATCGCTTTTATACAACTCCCGGGAAAAATATATTATACATTTGTATTTCCATTCTTCATAAGTTGAATTTTCCTATTGTGTTATACATATTAAGTTATGTTATTTCATTTTTGTTATAGTATATAGGAAATTAAATGTTTGTAGTAAATATATTTATAATATATCAATATAGTATTTAAATATATTTATAGCATTTGTTATAGAATAAATAAAATATTTTTAAAAATTAATATTTTTTACACTACATTAATAAATCTGTATATATATTAATATATATATATATATTAATTATACATTTAATAATTCTTAATAATAATTATGTGTTTAACCCTTAATAATAATTATAAGTAATAGAGAATAAATTATTCTTATATATATATATATTTTTTTTTTTAAACGTTATTATTTTTTTAATCAATATTAGTTCATGTGTTCATATTTCACGATTGTCGATTAATGTTGTTACAATCCTGAAGAAATTTTCCTCGTCCAGCGTATCAATAAGAAAAATCACGAAAAACAGAGTCGGAAGAATTTGACAAATCGAGGAGAGGCTACGGTATGCATTCAGTATCTACGGAAGGTGCATTCGGCGTACTTTATTCAGCGCGTGAGTCAGTGGAGCGCGAAACCCCATAAAATCGGCGAAGCGGTTGAATATTCCGGCTGTCGAACTTGAAGCTCTCGCTTGTGAAGCTCGCTAGAATCGATAGAATTCGTAGCAAAAAAAAAAACGCAGTAACTGGGAAACCTTCGTTGATCCGACGAAGTGTAAACTTCAAACCATCGGAAGAATCCATAAAAATAAAAACCCTGACATTAATAAAAAAAATCTAAAGATGAATCGCGACCACGAAATTCGTTTAACTAAATATATTTAATATATTAAAAAAATATATTTAATAAAATATATATTTAATATATCAATAAAATATATTTAATATATTAACAAAATATATTAATAAAATATATTTAATATATTAATAAAATATATTTAATAAAATACACATTTAATATATTAACAAGATATTTTTAATAAAATATATTTAATATATTAATAAAATATATTTAACATATTAATAAAATGTGAGTATACAGTCTAAAAATATAAAATATAGGAGAAGCAGATGAGAAAATATTAATCCATGTCGACTATATTTAACGCGTGAAAATAATATAAATATATATCCTAAGATACGGAATTCAGACATCCCCGACCACAGGCTGATTTAATTAAACAAACGGCGCGAAATCGAATTAAACGTATCCGCCATCGCGTCGTTACGCAACGTGTTGCGTGCTTTGCTTCGCTTCTTCTTCAGCAAGCAACGTCGGCCGCGATGAGTGCTGATTGGATCTAATCCGTTTAATTCGGGGAATGAGTTTCAGTGGACCATTTTAATTCGAGAGAGTCCGCTTTGCGTCGCGCTTCGAGCTCCCGTTCGCTTCGAGCGCTCTTCTTAAGCTTCTCGAGAGCGTTGATTCGGGCACGCTATTGCGATATTGAACAGCCTTTTACATTCGTTCCCTAATGATCGTAGTCGAAACTTGAGAGTCCAATTTCACGAGAATGTTACAATTGTTCAAAAGAGAAGTTTCCCTACTTCAGTCTTCGCCTCCAAGTCAACTTTAACAAGATTGTAAAATTCGAAGGAAGAGATTTCTTGGACAGAATGAAGTGAAGATATCCGCGGATATATTTCAAATACCAAGATAAAATATTGTACAAGGATATAACAGAGGCAGAAGAAGAGAGAGAGGGAGAGAGATACTTTATAAAATACGAAAATATTCTATCCTCAGAATCATAAACAATTTTATTCTAATTTAGTTTTCTATTTAAAGTGGATTAAATAGCATCAAAATTTGAAGAAATATTTAGAAATTTAGATATTGAAGTCTCCCATCTTTATTTTTATCTTAAATAAAAGAAAATATTTCTATATTTATGTAGTCCAAGAGAAAAATTTTATTTCATTTAATATTTGATTCTATTTTATTTTATGGTTTCCCTCTAAAATCGAATATCAAAAAAGGTGAAATATTCTCGAATAGATATAAAAAAATATTTTTATATAAAAATATATATTCATATAAAAACATATATAAAATATATTTTATTTTATGGATTCTCTTTAAAATCGAACATCAAAATTTAAAGATTAAGAAAAAGATAAAAAATCCTATACCTCGCGCGAATATTTAGATATAAAAAATATAATACATATATAAAATATATTTTTTCAATAAATATAAATGAATCTTATTTGAAGTTTCAGCTCTGTTCTTCAAGGCGATTTTTTTTTCCACGTGCAACTACCTAACAAGATTTAATATTGTGTGAAAGAAGATAAAATAATAATATTTTTTTCATTCAGCAAACGGCACATTTTAAATAAAATTAAAATATTCAATTTATGCACGCGCGTAATTCACGAGAAAAGTTTCCTCGTAATTTATTTCAAGTCAAACATCAAAATTTAAGAAATAATTGTTGTGCGTGTAAATGATAAAATCCCATCCAGCACAAAATATTTTTAAAATCTTTTAAAGAAGAATTAAATTAAAAATTATTTTTAAGAAAAATTAAATTATCTTTAAAAAATTAAATTTTAAAGAAAATAAATATTTTAAAAATCTTTGAAAAATATTTCTTAAAAGCTAAAATAATTCTCAAAAATATTTTTAAAATGTTTCTACGTGTCCGCTTTATATGTATATCGCACCTTTATCAGTCCCATATACGAGACTAATTTCGTGTATGCGTGTACATATACACATGTATTTCCGTGTCGCGTATTTCACTGGAATGTTTTACGAATATGTTGGAAGAACAATGGCGATTAGCAGCGCAGCGACAGCATATACGGACAACAATTAAACGGATCCTCGACCGCTGCTTGTTATCATTAATGAACGACGCGACGCGCCGGCTGCATAATGCACACGCAGGAATACACTATAATGCAGAAGCACGTCGGGACAGGAACCGGAGCTGATAGCGACTAAACACAACAACTAACAACACGAACGCGCCGATGAATATAAAGGAAGGCCAAAATAAACGAATCGAAGGTTTGCGTCCGACTAGCCGACATGTGTCTGCCGCAAAAGTCCAGTATCCACTGTGACGTTGTCGTAAGAATGCGTTTAATAGGATCGCGCGGGCGGGAAAGGAAAATATAGGGTGTCCCCCAAAAATGCGCGTAGTTTTATTTCGCAAAATTAAAATATTCGATTTACGCGTAATTTACGAGAAAAGTTTCCTCGTAATTTATTTTAAGTCAAACGTCAAATTTTAATAAATAATTTTTATATGTGTAAATGATAAAATCCCATCCAGCATAAAATATTTTTAAAATCTTTTAAAGAAAAATTAAATTAAAAATTATTTTAAAGGAAAATTAAATTATCGTTTGAAAATTAAATTTTTTAGAAAAGAAATATTTTTAAAATCTTTTACAAATATTTCCTAACAGATAAAATAATTTTTGAAAATATTTTTAAAATGTTTCTATGTGTCCACTTTTCCATGTTTAAAAACGTTTTTGAATATAGATTTAAACTAATATTTCAAAAATATGTATCAAATATTTAAGGAAATATTATCTGAGCGATAAAGAACATTTTTAAAAATATTCCTAAAACCATTTAAAAATGTTTTTATGCAATATTTTATAGAAATATTTATATATATATTTTTGAAAACACTCATAAATTAATCTGAAAATGTTGAGAACAATTTAGATACAATATAATAAAACTATTGCAATATTCTATATTGTATCAACATGATGTTTCACGTAAATAGCAGATTAATTAGTTTAAAATTTATTTTTCATAAAAAAATATGATTGAGTAATTGACAATTAAAGATAAACGACAGTTTTCTGATTTTTATACATGCAAATAAACAACAGATCTATTTTAATACAGATATTCTTCAATTTTTCGATGTCGTCTCGTCGAGATGAGAAGACTATTAAAATTTGATTAAAGAACCCAACATTAATTAAATATTATTCAAGTACCTATATAAGATTTCCATATATTTTTTCATTATTTACATTTTAGTATATATTTTTCATGATCACGTCCAATATATCATTAATTTTGCGATATAATTACTCCTATTTTTCTCACGCAATAAAATTAATTTTTCCTTGAAAAAAATAATTATCATCATTTTTTATTTAATGTAGAAGCGCGTAATTAAAATTAACGCTATCTACAGGGAGAGAAGAAAGAAGATACCGAGAACAAAGGGAGAAAAAAAGTAGAAAAGCAGACATGCGCGCGACGCATTTATCGCGTGCGAAACGTGACTCATCGCGAATTGTTTGGACGATTACGCATTTTATCATAGCGCAGTCCTGTCGATTTCACCTGCGTACGCCATAACTATCGGGACACACTGTGTACGAGAGCGACAGCTGCGGCCGATTAGCTGCGTTACGTATTCTCCTCTGCTGACCAGTGCGGGGTGATAAGGCCACTGAAAGATATAGTATATGTGGGAGTGTGTATGTGTATGTGGCCTGCAACGTGCAGATGAAGACGTCGATAGACGCCGGAAAAGCTTTAAGTAAACCGGATGCAACTCGGCGATATCAAATAAAATAAAAGCATCTACTTACGAAAATAAACAGGTGCGATTAAATATTCATTACATTTGTAACAATAAAATTTTATAAAATTTTGAAAAATAAAGGAAAATAAAAAGAAAATATAATAATAAAAATTCGATGAATTAAAATTATGTCGAGACATAATAAAAATTCGATGAATTAAAATTATGTCGACACATAATAAAAATTAGATGAATTAGAATTATGTCGAGACATAATCAAAATTCGATGAATTAAAATTAAAATTATGTCGACACATAATAAAAATTAGATGAATTAGAATTATGTCGAGACATAATAAAAATTAGATGAATTAAAATTATGTCGAGACATAATAAAAATTCGATGAATTAAAATTAAAATTATGTCGACCCATAATAAAAATTAGATGAATTAAAATTATGTCGACACATAATAAAAATTAGATGAATTAGAATTATGTTGAGACATAATAAAAATTAGATGAATTAGAATTATGTCGAGACATAATAAAAGTTCGATGAATTAAAATTAAAATTATGTCGACACATAATAAAAATTAGATGAATTAGAATTATGTCGAGACATAATAAAAATTAGATAAATTAAAATTATGTCGAGACATAATAAAAATTCGATAAATTAAAATTAAAATTATATCGACATATAGTAAAAATAAAATAAATTAGAATTATGTCGACACATAATAAAAATTAGATAAATTAGAATTATGTCTACACATAATATAAAATAAATAAAAATTATGCGGGTAAGAAAAGAAAAAAGAAATAAGATTAAAATAAATTAAAAGAAAAATATATAATAAAATAAAAAATAAATATAATATAAAATCAATAATATAAATATATAATATAAAAATATGTATATATAGAAAAATTGTTGTATATAATATTTCTTGTATCTATTAAATAAACATATTTATTTTAAATTAATAATAATTTTTTTACTCATACGGTTCATCTTGAGTTTATTTTTTTATAATAATTTTTTTATTTCAAATAATATTTATATTTATTTCTCGAAATTAACATTATCAGCTCAATTTTTTTGCTACTAGATGGTGCATTTGTTTTGGTAATAGTAGGATAATATGAATTGTCTTATCCATTGTATTGTAATACGATGCCATTTGCGAGTTTAACGCACATTATACGGTAATCTTACTAGGATTAAGATATCAAGCCACCTTTTCATTGCTACGCACTGTATTCGTATGATGGTAATCGTAACAAATTCATGTTTTCCATAAGAGGAGAAGGGATCCATAAGGGACGAAAGAGAAAGAGAAAGAGTTAAAAAGAGCAAAACTATAATGTTTATTTAAAAATTAATAAATTATTTATTTGTAGCGAAAGAAACTGCATATATTTTTTATGATATTATAATCTCTTGTTCAATTATACCTATTCATTTATTTCATTTAAATATCCAATTATATAAATATAAAATATATTCATGATAATTTTATAGCAGAATTAAAAAATATTAATTTTCAAATAAATAAAAGCATCTACTTACAAACTAAAACAAACAGGTGCGATTAGATATTCATTACATTTGTATCAATAAAATTTTATAAAATTCTGAGAAATAAAGAAAAATAAAAATAAAATATAATATATATAAATAGATGCATAATATATAAAAATAAATAAAAATTATGCGGGTGAGAAAGGAGAGAGAAATAAGATAAAAATAAATAAAAAGAAAAATATATAATAAAAAATATATAAAAAATATATAATATATAATAAAACAAAATTACGTAAAAAAATAAATATAAAAAAAAATAATGTGTCATGTTTTAATACGAATCGCGATGAACTGTAATGGCTCGTCGATGACGAATACAAATCATCCAATTCATATAAATGAAGCAACCGAATCCTTGGACGAAACATCCCAAAAAGGCAATCCGTCACGTAACCAGAGCAAGAAGAAGAAGCGAAGAAGAAGACTCAATACGACACATTCATATGCATCACGCATTATTATGCGCATATACATAAATAACTGTCGAAACGCACTGCGCAATGATAAACCAAATTTGCATTTTCGATAGCGATCTTTGCTTCTTTTGTCGCATGAAAATATGAAGGCGTGATAACACATTTTTTTACAATGCACGCAATTTCACTTTGCTACAGTTATTGCTGCAGCGGCATAAAATGTGCATTTTCGATACGCGACTCGACGCAAATGCAGTAAACTTTAATCTAAACTTTAATGCAAAAAGAAAGAGATCGCGAAAAATTTATCACGCTTATGTTTCGTTGCAATAAAATAACAAAAGATTGTATTAAAATTTGTATATATTTTTTATAATTTATATTATAAATTTTATTCATAGTTCTTTATAGAAAATTTATATAAATAAATATAAATAAAATTTATAATATAAATTATGAAAAATATATAAAAATTGCAACTTATTTTGTTCATTAAAATTTTAAATTTTTCAAAGATATTTTAAAATGCATCCTTCCCTTTCGATTAAAGAAAGAATTTTATTCTCAGAAAAAAATTTTTCAAAATAATGCTTTCTCTTTTTTGTTATTAATTTTTATTAATCCACTGAAGAATCAACTTTCGATGCATTACACAGGAGAAAACGTCACTGCCGCGCACGAATTTTTCAATCTTCAATCACTAACTATTTATATCGTCTCGCGCGATATTAAAAAGTCGCGACTCGTCGGCGGAGGAATCCTCCGAGAAATTTCATTCGTCTGCAAAGTCGACAAAAAGAAAATAGAGATGATCCTCCCACCTCGTTTCGCATCTGTTTGCCTTTAATCTCGCGCAGAATTCGAGTGACAGGAGCAATCGTCTAGTGACATTTTCTGCGATTTAAATAACAAGTTTCACTTTCTCGTACATATCACGTAAAGAAACTTCGAGG
Organism: Nylanderia fulva; assembly: GCF_048542155.1. Lineage (NCBI taxonomy): Eukaryota > Metazoa > Arthropoda > Insecta > Hymenoptera > Formicidae > Nylanderia > Nylanderia fulva. Next base: position 6,555,121 of record NW_028190916.1, read on the forward strand.
TATTTGTATTAAACTATCAATATAAAAAATACAAACACGTGTATATTATATGGTATATATATTTTTTTTTAAATATATTTTTTATATATTTTATTTAATATATTTTATTTAATATATTTTATATTTTTTTATATATTATAAGTTGTATATATATAAATATATATAATTATAAGAATTTCATGTATTTATATTGTAGAAACATACACACACACACATATACATATATATGAAATTTATATATGAAATAATTTATACGTATTATTTATATATTTGAAATTCTGTATTACAGTAGGACTGAGATTGCGAGTAGTATTATAATAAACGAATAATTTTATATACCAAATATTGAAGTGCCGTACTAATATATCATCACAACACCATTTAATCGCGCGTGTCGTAGTTGACTGAACTTAAACATGAATGTGCAGGCACTGAATATCTAGAGATCGATACTAGTAGTAACTGGTTCAATTGCTATAGCAACATCTGATCAAAACAGAAGATATGTAGTAAAAGCGTGGCATGCTAACAATGTGAAAAAAGGAGAAAAAATATTTTTATATCTTCTCTTCCTTTCGTATGTCAAAATATTTTTTACTTCAAATTTTACTTATTAAATATGTATTTGAATAACCACTAAATAAGATAAATGAAGAAAGATAATATATACATATGCATATATCATTTATCATAAAAAATAAATAAATATTATTTTTAATTAACTAAATAATTTTCCGTAGAGAGATTTATCCAGATAAAAGTTATTTACAAAATTATTATATAATAGAAGTTAATTAGATTTGTTATTATACAATATATCCGATATATCCGATAATAATCCTAAATGTAAATCCATCATTAAAATACTTGTTGGTGAAATAGATAAAATTTTGTTGTGATGATGATCTTTCGTTCCACTTTTAATCTAATAATGTTCATTTATTCTATCTATTATTTTTTTGATTAGTTTAACATCTCTCTTTTATAATTTTTAAATACTCAGAATTAAAAAAAAGTATTTTTATTAACTGTGTCTAAAATCCTATTTTATTAAGCTAAAATTCGCTTATCAAATTTAAAAAATGATTCTTTTACTTATTTATCTTAGCTATATTTTTCTTTGTCTACTCACAAACTAGCTATTTCTAGAAATATATTCTGTTATTTATGGATTCTTATCTTAAAATTTTTCATATCAATAACATAAACCTAGAATAAAACATTTCGTTACAAAACTAAGGGAGATTCAGTCAAGAAAGAGGGACGAATGTGAAAAAGTGAATCTCATTGCAATAAATCTCATCTTCAATCAACTTAAAACGATGTTAAATTATTTGAAAGGGTGCAGTGCTAAAAGTCGAAACCTCCAAAATGTATGACGATGCCTCCTTCAAATAATTTTTATCGTGTAAAAGCGCGCCTTTAAGTCGACGACTTAAAGGAGATCAATCATTCTCGAATCTTTATATGACATTTTTTAAAAATAAACTAAAAATGTATAATATATAAGGATATTTTAATAATCTTAAGAATTAAAAATATTAATCAGATTAATAAAGCCAAAAATTGCAGACATTTTTAAATGTATTATAAATAAGGAAATAAAAAATATAGGATGTAACTCAAGAAATAAATAATAATCTTAATTATTAAAAAATTAATTGAATAAAATTTACAGCGACAAAAAATTATTAAAAGTATTGAGACAAGAAATTATAGAATTGGAATGGCAAAAAGTTTAAACTTGCTTGATTAAATGTACAATAAATAGAGTATAAGTGATTAAATATCTCTTCTTAAAATCCAAGCAATTATCAATTGGACATGAATAATTAATCTATACAGCTTTGGCATGTTTATAAGTATTATTTTTTATACCAAACCTACGCACTTTTAATTTAATGACAATTAAGGCTGATTTCTTTGTAATATTTCGTTCTCTTAATTTTAAATTTGCAATATTCAGTCTTTTTTTATAATTCTCTTTATGCAAAAATCATATGTAATTTTAAATTTACTATTTTTATTTTATTAGAACATTATTTTATAAGTATTTATCCATTTTATTTATAACATTATTTTATAGCATTTATACATTACTAGCATTTTCTATGTGTAATTCCATGTTCAGTGAAATATTTTTAATTTCGAAAATATTTATTTTTTTAATATTTTTATTAATATTTTTTTCAGTGTACAGTCGAATTTTTCCTTTCCGAGAGATATATATCTTCCATTTGAAAAACATTTTAAGAATATATTTCATATGAAATTCCATATAATCTTCCATATAAGTAGCAATATTGCATGATTATGCTGCAAAAAAAAACCCAGCATAATCATGTAATTTTACATAAATATTTCTTTCAGTGTACAGTCGAATTTTTCCTTTCCGAGAGATATATATCTTCCATTTGAAAAACATTTTAAGAATATATTTCATATAAATTCCATATAATCTTCCATATAAGTAGCAATATTGCATGATTATGCTGCAAAAAAAAACCCAGCATAATCATGTAATTTTACATAAATATTTCTTTCAGTGTACAGTCGAATTTTTCCTTTCCGAGAGATATATATCTTCCATTTGAAAAACATTTTAAGAATATATTTCATATGAAATTCCATATAATCTGTAATCTTCCATATTGCATGATTACGCTGGGTCGGAAAAAAACCCAGCATAATCATGTAATTTTACATAAATATTTCTTTCAGTGTACAGTTGAATTTTTCCTTTCCGAGGGATATATATCTTCCATTCGAAAAACATGCACAATTATCCTGGAATATGAAGTGGATTGTCTGCGCGATTATATGCCTGAGCACGGCGAGGTCCGTTTCCATCATCGCCAGCCCTCTCGTCGACCTTCGTATTAGCAGCCACCCCATTGTCCCGACAGCTTAAAAACGTTTTAAACTCAGCGCGGATAAGAACAGATGGTCTCCGACCGGGTAAGCTACGCGCAACTTAATGCTCCACTGAATATTCAGGAGTAGTTTTATAGTGTGTGATCTCCTACGCAATTTTCGCATATCTAACGTATGTACGAGATAAGCCCATTTTGGGCTATCCATTACTCGTTTTGTCTCCTAGTTCAATTCTGTCCATAATTTTAAGTGTCGAGGTCGTAAATATATCTTATTTTCAACCTCTTCTAATCCCACAATTTTTTCAATTGAGTTTATATAGTATATATATGTGTTGTTATATGTATATAATCTTTATTATAGTATAAAATAAGTAAAATATATCTCTTTTATAATATTTTTGTAACTAAAATACTTTTAATTATACCATTAAAAAGTTTAATTTTTTAATTACCCATACAGCACAAAATATTATGAATGTTTTCAAAAAATATTTCTATAAAATATTGCATAAAACATTTTAAAATGGTTTTAGGAATATTTTGAAATGATTTAAACGTTTTGTGTGATAACATTTTTTAGAATATTTTAAAAAACTTTTAAAAATATTTTGAAAAATGTTCTTCTTTTACAGATAATAAAGCTCAGATAATATTTTCTTAAATATTTGATATAGTATATTTTTGAAATATTAGTTTAAATCTATATTCAAAAATATTTCTGAAAATATTTTTTAAACATGAAAAAGCAGAAACATTTTAAAAATATTTTCGAGAATTATTTTCTTTTAAGAAATATTTTTAAACGATTTGAAAAATATTTTGTGCTGTATGGGTAGTAATTGTATAACTAAAAAATACATTTCTCAAGAAAAATTTAAATTTTAAAATTTAATTTAATTTATATTTATCAAAGATATATATTTAGACAGTATTATTTCTATAAATAATTAAATTTTTATTGCATTTCTCTTCTTGCACGCAAACGCTCGGGTTATTTTCCTCGCTAGTGCAATTTCTCGAAAGAAAAATGGATTCTTACGAAGCAAAGTAGTGTATCCCTGTGTAGTATATTCGAACGATCTATCACGTTTTGAAAATGTATCCAGGGACCGGAAATGAAAGGGAAACATCGCGAACATTAATTCTACAAAGATGCGATATCTCGCCCCCAGATGCATGACGAAATTTGCATTAAAGACAGGATTTCGCCGACGGGTTTCCCCAGATACCACGATGACGCTTTACTTTTCGTTTCTGAAGCATTGCAATCCCTTCCATCACTTTTTATGTGTGTCATTTATAATATTTCCTCTGTATTAAATGTTCAATATATATTTACCTTGAAAATATTATGAAAAAATGAGATATATATTATTGGTGATATAAATGTCAAATGTAATTATTAATTTTATTTAATTACTAATAAATTATACTAATTCAAAATTAATAGAGAGAAGTAAAACTTCAGAAAAAAGAGGAATATATCTTGATAATTTATAAATCACGATCAGAATGATCGAAATTATATTCTGATGATCCTTGCTCTTAATACATATATCATTATCAAGATTTAAATTTTCTAAGAGCTTTGTTAATTTCTCTACAAAAATTTAATTCGAAAAATTTTGTGTTTTATATCTCGATATATTTTTTTAAATAAATCCCAAATATAATATACCTATATATTGATCAAACACTCTGTAATCAAAAAATAAAACTCTGAAATTATTTTTAAAAAATATAACTAACATTCATAAATATTATTCAGCTAATAATATATCTCTTTAAAAAGCCTGATATTTTATTGTGTTATTTATATTAGTTGTTTTGCCATTTGTCTGCTTGCGAAAAAATTGTGACAATTTCTACAGCAGGGATATGTTGAATTTTAAATTCTCGACTCGTGTTCGAAGAAAAAAAATCTAGGGAGATAAAAAATAGAAATAACGCACGCATAGGTAATCAAAGCGAAGTTTTTCCAGGCTCGCCGAAAATTTCCGTGCGACAGCACTCCCCCGCCTTGCTGTGATAAATGGCGTCAGTTTCTCTTGTGCGTCACGCAATTTCCTCTCTTGCAGCGGCAAAGGACACGCTTATTCGCATCCCAGCTTACCGCGCGCGAATATTCGCGCTGGGACACGTGCGAATTGCCGACTATGGGGTGTCTGGATAAAACCTCCGGATAACGAATCGATTTTCCCTCAAAATGTTTCGACAAAAACGCTCTTCTCCCAAGTAATATTTTTCTTACAAAATTATTTCATTGAAAAATAGAATATAAAAATTAAAATAATAAATTCGATAAATTTGGTAAAAAATTCGTGATTGATGAAGCGCTTAACAAATGAAATTTTCGAAAAATAAAATAATACATGCGATAAAAAATTCGTGATTGATGAAGCGCTTAACAAATGAAATTTTAGACAAATAAAGTATTAGAAAATCCAAAATGTATATATTTACGATTTTGGAAATCAGAAAGTGTAAGAAAATCATTCTTTATACGATAATATTTTTAATTAAAAAAAAACTTCATTTTAAATTGTTTTTAAATTATTATTAAATAATTAAGCTTTCATTAAGATTTTATCAACTAGAACAAGATATTTTTTGATCACAAAAATCAAACATAGTTTTCATAATTGTGAATGTTACTAACTGTTAGTAATTATATAATGTAATATACTCACCAATAAATAACTGGATGCTGTGCTGCTAGTAGACTCCCTTTTCCTCTGGGATCCGAAATCCCTCTGAATTAGCGACGTCATCTTTCTCTCATATTAGTTTATGATCATGCAATAAATTTCACACACAACACTCATTTATCTCGATAAACTCAAATAATAAATCAAAGAAAAGATTAACACCACACACAAATTCTATTAAAATAAAATATCACAAAACACACTTCTCACATATACATCATTTTATCAACGATAGATCTGCAACAAAAAAAAACAACAATAATTAAATACATATAATAATTAAGTGATTTCTTTTAAATCTTATCAAAATATAAAAAGAAATAGCATGAATAATTATAATTTATTATTAAATTTTATATATACATATTCACAAATATATTAAATTATGTAGCACTTTAAAATATATAAATTAATTATTTATAGTAAAGTATTTTCAAATATAGAAATTAATTATTTATATTAAACGATTAATGTATCACGGAGCAGATCTTTATTTTATTTACTCGATCCTGTCATTTGATTATTCTAGTACGCAGAATATTAAATTTTTATACAACCATTTTTTAGTATAGATTAATTATTTATACTAGTAATTTAATATTACATTTAATATATATTGATTTAATATACATTTTTACATATTTTATTCATTAAACTTCATATGAAATTTATTATTAAGATAAATTGTGAAATTATGTTACATAAATCTCGGTCGTCGAGTTAAAATATATATGTATCTAGTAAGATCTAGATATAAATAGTGAAACATTATTTAGGATGTGCAGTGCTGTAGTCATGCACGAGAAGACTTATCCCTTCCCATGGAATTTATTTGGCTTTTCTTCCGCCATGATTTTCATAACGCGCAAGGGAACGTAAATATCTAGCGTCATGATTTATTCACGAATTGTTCCCGTTTGTTTCGTTTTCTCATCGCATCGTCTGCTGTCCCTGCGAATTCTTTTCAAGTTTATTATGCTCTTCAGGAAGGTCGCGGCCTTGACAGCTCCCATGGCATAATTTTGTGACTTCCTCCTTGAAATTATTGCCACAAGTATTTTCAAACTTCCTTGTATCGAGAAATGTGTACATACACACGAAAGAATTCGATAAAATAAAAATGAATATTTTAAAGAATAAAATAATAAACTTTATTTAAAGAATAAAGAAATTAAAAATTTTTAATATTTTTTTTATTTTAGCTTAAATCATATGTATAATAATGGAATTGAATTATAAAACGTTAATATATTCTGCGAAATCCTGCAATATGTATAATTATACAATATTATATGTTGAGCGTAAAAAGTACTTTAGATAAAACATAAAAATTCTTATTATTTTAAAAACAAAAAATATTTTAATTTATTTATATTCACAAAATAATCTTTTTAAAATTAATATTGCATTTAAAGCAAAAACAAGATTATCGATTGCAATCAATTATTCCAAAACAAATTAATTAATTAAATTAAACATATATATATATTAACTAAATTCAATTAAAACTAATCTTTTCACGATTAACATGCAAGATCCCTGATTAAATTTAATCGTTCGGAAACTAAATTTAATTAGATTTAATCGTTCGGAATCTAACAGTGAGTCCACTATGAGAAACTATTGAGTCATCTAGTTCACATTCTCCCCTCGTACAATAAAAGTGAGTTAGCATTTCCGCATTATCTAAAAGTGTTTATATCTTCTTGAAGAAAATGTTGAGGTACTAATAAGTCGAAATAAATCCTATCTTGAAGATTTGCAAATTTTATTTGCTCCTTGTCAGTTCCTAAAACAAAGTCAACGAACAAATAATCGCGAAGAGATAACTGTGCAATTATATTTCAGTATATTATTACGCAACACAATGGCTTCCGCTTCCGGTCGTTTTCTTTACACAATGAGTTAAAGCTTAAAACACGTGAAACATTGAGAGAATGTTGACGAAACACGCGAACGTGCTAGCAACATATTCATTAACAACTCGAGTAGTTAGATACAAAAATACTCTCGAGTGTCCAACGTCATTCTTAAGAATCGTTCAAACAATTTCGCAAGTGAATCAATCTTAATCGAAATTAATCAGCACATTGCACTGCCGCATGCGTCGGGTTAAGAGCAGCTGCAAGTATTTCAAGACAACGAGAATAATATAAAGAATTATACTGCACATATGCTTATATATTTTTTTTATACGTATTTTAAGTCAATCATTCATTGTTTGATATTTTAATACTCACAGATCGAAAAACTTACTAATTTATTAATAGCTTATTCGAAATAATAGAAATAAAATAAAATAAAAATTAAATAAAATAAAAATAGTGGAGAAATAAAAAAATAATTGTGTATAATAAACAATTTATCTTATAGAAAAAAATTATATGTATACAGAATATCTATTTTAAATGCTTTATGAAGATTTCAAGTATTTCAAGACAACGAAAATAATATAAAGAATTATACTGCATATATGCTTATATATTTTTTTATACGTATTTTAAGTCAATCATTCATTGTTTGATATTTTAATACTCACAGATCGAAAAACTTACTAATTTATTAATAGCTTATTCAAAATAATAGAAATAAAATAAAATAAAAATAGTGGAGAAATAAAAAAATAATTGTGTATAATAAACAATTTTTATGTCAACTTAAATAGAATTATTTTAAGAGAATCTTATAGAAAAAAATTATATGTATACAGAATATCTATTTTAAATGCTTTATGAAGATTTCAAGTATTTCAAGACAACGAAAATAATATAAAGAATTATACTGCACATATGCTTACGTATTTTAAGTTAGCCATTCATTGTTTGATATTTTAATATTCACAGATCGAAAAACTTACTAATGTATTAGGAGCTTATTCGAAATAATAGAAATACCTAAAATAAAATAAAATAAAATAAAATAAAAATAGTGAAGAAATAAAAAAAATAATTGTGCATAAAAACAATTTTTATGTCAGCGCTTAAATAGAATTATTTAAAGAGAACCTTAAAAAATTGTATGTATACAGAATGATATTTGTTTTAAATGTTTTTTGAATATATTTTAAAAACAATGCAAATGTTTCACACCCAAAATTACAATATATATATTGTAAATTTATTTTAATAAAGTATCAAAAACTTTTAATAAGCTAAAAATATATAATTATATTTTTCCTTTTATGCCACCTCAATATTCAGATAACAGTTTTGCAGAACGTTTAGCAGAAGAAATTCTGTATATTAATTACGTTTTATGGCAACAGGTGGCAACAGCAACCACAACAAAGAACGTCTCATATGATATCTGTGGTGCATAATGCATATGCAAATGCACATCTCTGCTTATAAGAAAGAAAAATATAACTCTCTTAACTTCATGTCAGTTCAAGATACAATTTTTTTAAATTTATTAACACTTTAAATAAATTTTATTTAATTAATAAAAACATTTTTTCTATTTATTTTCTGTTATAAAAATAAGATTGATAAAAAACTCATATAAATAATAATGAAGCATTCACACAAAATTCAGTATATAAATTCTTATTTTATAGTTAATATCACTACAAGTAATTTTTTAAATATTTATATATATATTTACTTGTTTTATATATTATAGTACATTTAATATTAATTATTTATTCAACTAACGAGAAATGCTATGATTTAAATTCCAAAAAATACACAATATTCTTGGAACAAGATCTATGAAAGAAATTCTTAAAGTTGTGCACAATAACGCAGAGAGAGATCAGATATTCTGTGTATAATAAATTCTACCGTACAATTATATGGCGGGTTGCTTCTAAAAGGTAGACGAACGGTATTGTTCTTCATTTCCTCGACTGCGTTTCTCTCACGCCTATATATCCGACTGTCATACCAAATGTGAGAACGGGGAAATAAGAAGAAAAAAGAAATGGCACTTCTTCTTCTTCTTCTGGAGGTGAATAATACTATGCGCAAGGTACCGGTTGTGAATTCAGAAGCGAGGAATTCACGAATTCGTACGAATAAACCGTGAACGTGAGGAAGAGGCATTCCTAAGAGGCGCTTGCCGTAGTTCCTGTTCTGTGAATGTAAGGTAAGTAAGGCCCCCCGAGTTCAAGGCAAGTGAAGGCAGACAGTTACACCTTCTCTCGAATTTACGAGGGGAACATCCGAATGTAAAATGAATCGCTATTCGCTCGAAACTCGAACGAACACGTGCGCTAGGAATGTTGTTTGAAGTCATTTCGAAAATTGCGAGTGTCACATATATATGACTAAAAAAAAAAAAAAACAGTACCCATATAGCACAAAATATTCTAAATGTAATTTCAAAAAATATTTCTAAATATTTCTATAAAATATTGCATAAAAAATTTTTAAATGGATTTCGGAATATTTTAAAATAATTTAAAAATTTTTTGTGATAACATTTTTTGGAATATTTTTTTAAACTTTTAAAAATATTTTTAAAAATGTTCTTCTTTAAAAAAACAATACCCATATATATATAGCACAAAATATTATAAATGTTTTGAAAAAATATTTCTAAATATTTCTATAAAATATTGCATACAAACGTTTTAAAATGGTTTTAGGAATATTTTTAAATGATTTAAAAATTTTTTGTGATAACATTTTTTAGAATATTTTTTAATGGGGATATATGTCTGTATAAAAAAAGTCATAATATCCAGCTGCGTTTGTAACTTGCGGAATTTATCGCATATTATGATATATAAAATTTATTAGCCTATTCTCTTTTATATATTTAGGATATTCATTATCAGAGCTTTCTGCTTCAACATTAATAAAATTTATATATATATATATATATATATATATATATCATTTTTTCTTATTATTTCTATTATTCCATTATGTTTTATATGTATTAAACTATAAGTTTTGTAAAACAATTCACTTTTATTTTTTTATTCTTGAAAAAGAATAAATTAAGTAACATATATAAGAGTTTTAACAAGGCTCTGTAATATATAAATATAAATTTAACGTATAAGACGGGCAACAAGAGCCAAATCGCGAATGACAATGCGTTATCCTAACGAAACTAAATAATTTTTCGTTAGAATTAAAATACCGGTGCACAAGGCACCAAATTTTTACTTGGACACGGCCAAGATTTTAAATATGAAATAATCTCATATTTTGAGATTTAATTTCAATACCCCTTTAACCCCCCTACGGAAAATAAATAAATGAATGCAAGAGAAAAATATAGATCCGAAAATCGCTGAATCGGGAATCGAACCCGAGACCTTTCGCTTGCCGGGCGACTGCTCTTCCAGCTGAGCTATTCAGATCCTTTCGATTCTATACTTTTCTCTGTTATATATATTAATGTTGGTAAACAAACGCATTTTTTTTTAAGCCAGCGTGTATCAAATATAAGAGTTTTAACAAGGCTCTGTAATATATAAATATAAATTTAACGTATAAGACGGGCAACAAGAGCCAAATCGCGGATGACAATGCGTTATCCTAACGAAACTAAATAATTTTTCGTTAGAATTAAAATACCGGTGCACAAGGCACCAAATTTTTACTTGGACACGGCCAAGATTTTAAATATGAAATAATCTCATATTTTGAGATTTAATTTCAATACCCCATTAACCCCCCTACGGAAAATAAATAAATGAATGCAAGAGAAAAATATAGATCCGAAAATCGCTGAATCGGGAATCGAACCCGAGACCTTTCGCTTGCCGGGCGACTGCTCTTCCAGCTGAGCTATTCAGATCCTTTCGATTCTATACTTTTCTCTGTTATATCGATTCCCGATTCAGCGATTTTCGGATCTATATTTTTCTCTTGCATTCATTTATTTATTTTCCGTAGGGGGGTTAAAGGGGTATTGAAATTAAATCTCAAAATATGAGATTATTTCATATTTAAAATCTTGGCCGTGTCCAAGTAAAAATTTGGTGCCTTGTGCACCGGTATTTTAATTCTAACGAAAAATTATTTAGTTTCGTTAGGATAACGCATTGTCATCCGCGATTTGGCTCTTGTTGCCCGTCTTATACGTTAAATTTATATTTAAGTAACATAGTTTTATTCTATTTTTCCTTTCTTTATTGAGAATAAGTTTTATGCTGTTTTTGAACTTTTTTTCTTAAGTTTATTCTTCTTTTTATGTTATTTTTCATTTCTTTTATATTTTTCTATAATTTTTACTTTTATGTAATAGATACCTTCGATCTCAAACTTCACACACATGTGCATTGTTATAGTATAAATAAATTTATGTGATTAATATCCAGATTGAAATAATAACCGGATTTATTTTCATCATGCTCAATGGCACTTAATTAATAACGCACGATATGTTTGCTGTTCATTTGATTATGAAATAATAATTAATGACATTATGCACGAGAGAATAATCACTCTCGAGAAATGTTTATTCGCGTGTCTATTGTAGAGGAATAAATTATGGAGATTTTAAACCGATACATTTGAGTACAAAAAACTCAGTAAGAGAAATCATTCATTTCTATTTTATTTTTCCCATTATTTCTCACGATTAGAAAGTATCATCGAATTATATTAGTCTTTAAATAAAAATTATATATTACGTCTAAAACAAAAAAAACTACGATGATTAAATAAATTTGAATTAAATCTTGTTTAATAAAAAATTAAAACTTTTTTTTTATTGGCTACATTTAATACAAATATTAAAACTATTTTCTTTAAGGCAAGCTTCAGTCCAATAAAAAGAAAAGCGAAAAAAAGATAAACACAAAGAGAACACATCTCACAAATCACTGATCAATTAAAATATAATCCATCTATTACCTAAAACACAACACCCATTCATTTCTACACTGTAACTGTGCGTTCTCCCATTCTTCTTTCATCTCATCACTTTTACGGACGCAATTCCTCATAATTAATAATAATCGATCATTAATTTTGACGCAAGCATCGCCACACTCGAGTCGGAAGACGGCTATTTTTAGCGGCGCGGACTTTGACAGGAAGAACCGACGAGAGAGAGAGAGCACGTATAGGGTCTCGGGCACCACTAGTCCCAGCATTAACGCCATCAGCACCATCAACCGTCTCCAACCACCACCACCACCACCACCATCGTTGCCATTGAACTTCATTGCAATCAGCCGACAACAGTCTCAGATGCACCGACGACTTTCACGAGCGAATTGTTATACCTATTGTAAATATGACATAAACACGTGTAAGGTTGCCCGGAGCGACCACCCGTGATTTTCTCGACCGACCATGGCAAAAAATGTTCGGAAAAGGAATTTCGGCTCATTATATGTGTTTAGGGAAAAGTTGAATGGCGCAATAAACGCGTCGAACGCTTAAATGCAACAATGCACCGGAAATATGCACTTTTTCTTACGGAGCTACATTCAATTGTGGAACTCGATTTCTTAAATAATCTGTGTAAGTCAAATGTTCAGAGAGTATAGATTCTGTAAAATATTTCTTTACGTCTTTTATTTAGGTAAATACTCAAAATGTTTCACCCTAAAATAATAAATATATTTTAACGCTTTTTAAATAAAACAATGCATCGAAAATATGCAATTGCACTTTTTCTTGCGGAGCAAGAATTCAATTGTGGAACTTAATTTTTTAAATAATCTGTATAAGTCGAATGTTCAGAGAGTATAGATTCTGTAAAATATTTCTTTACATCTTTTATTTAAGTATAAATACTCAAAATGTTTCACCCTAAAACAATAAAGATAATTTTTATAACGACATAGAGCATTTTAATACTCGAGATTGTTAGCAATATGATATAAGCAAACAAAGTTGTTGACAATTATCTCATAGGTAAACAAGAGTCCTCTCTTCTTATTAATTAGAGCGTAATAATCAGTAGAAAAAAATTATAAATTATACTGTTTTGAAATATTTTTATATCTTCTTTATCATCTTTTTAATAACAAATTATTTTCAGTATAAAGAAAACACATTGATATCTAAATTATTTTGATTAGCAATTAATCGCATCTGTCTTACATTAATAGCGAAAAAATAAATTGTTATTAATTTCTTACATAAGTACGCGGTTGTTCCTCGTTACATAATTAAACGCCGTTTCATTTCCGTTTGTTGTTCGTTATTATCGTACATTAATCGAGGTTTTCTTTCAAAATTACATCAAGACAAACACATTTTATTGACATAATTTAATTAATATATTACTGTTGATGTATTTATATATGATAATAAAAATATATTAAATATTAAACGTCATTAAATAATTTTCACTTCAAACGCGCATTTATTTTGAAGTATCTTATTTCTAGAATACATCCACATATATTTACTTTTTCTTGCATAAGTTTTGTAATTATCCATGTATGTATATTGTATTCATGTACTAAAAATAATAAAAACAATAGAAAATATTTACAAAAAATATTTGAAAAAAGTAAAATAATACAATTATATTATATAAAATTTAAATATCATTATACGTATAAAATACATACAAAAATATATGAAATTATATATATATATAATTTCATACATTTATATGTATAATTATACGTATTAATAATTTTTCAGATTTCTTTAAATTTTATTTCTTCTAAATAAAAATAATGCATGAAAAATAATTCTTATTGTAAGTATATACAAACAGAAATATAAGAGAAAAAAAATACGAACAATATTTTATATACATATAATTATATATAAATTTATATTTGATTATACATGTATAAACATTTCTCGTGATTAACAATTAATTACAATAACAGTTTACTTCATTGTGAATGATGTAATGTGACATTCTCCGGTGTACTGATTATAAAATCAACCAGATATCTTTTTGTTACGATTACTCATTTGTGCACCGCAAAATCTCGTTGAATCGCATAATCAGCCGATAAAGATCGTCGAAAATAAACGCATGTTGTATTTCGATATAACAGGTTATTTTCATAAATCAGCAAAGCATTTGTATATAATTTGTTTATCACCTAGAAGCATTTCAAAATCCCGGAAATGCGCATATGATTGTGTGAATGGAGAATCAGCAAAGAGAGATATATATACATATACATGTCGAAATTATCGTTGATTTGTCACTTCCGGTTGTGAGAAAAAGAAAAAAAACATAGTTATCATATCATTATTCTATGTTCTTTGTATTCAAAATAAAATAAAGCTGAGATAGTTTATGTCGCATGCTAAAAGAAATTATAAAATAATTCCATAAATTATTATTTATTAATAATAATATTTTTTGGAAATTCAATTTTAATACCTTTATATGCAAAATCTCTAGAAAAATCGATTTACATACAAAGTATTATACGATCATTTAAAAAACACTTGTTTTGTAAAGAATAAAAGAAACTTTTACTAAAAAAAATTGTTCGACAATTTTTTTATTGTAATTTAGTTTTGCAACAAATATATTTTTATATTAATTTATTACAAATATATGTATAAAATTTCTCAAAGTATTGTCTTTTCTACTTTTTCATTTTTATTTAGTGTTTTTTGCGATTTATTGAATGAGAGAGAGAGAGAGAGAACCTTCAAATTCAAACTCGCTTAAAATGAAACAAGGTCTAATCAACATCAGACGGGTCAAGTTTTCGGGTTTAATTGAATAATTAGCATTACAAAAGACTGGCCGCTATCAAAGGCATATAATTAATTTGGCGTATCACACTTCGCCAAACTTTTCGTCATCGGCACTTTGATCGTTTTCGTGACATACCGATTAATTTCTTCGCAGTTCTCAAACATTTATGAAAGTTTTTCTTTCATCTCTGCTTTGCTTTTATATAGTCTAATATTTCTCTACAATAATATTTTTACATAAAATCTTGATATAATAATTTTCTGCAATTTATTGATTGAAATATTTTTAGCTAAAAATATATTTTTAAAAATTATATATATTTTTAAAAATAAAAATTATATATAATTATAAAATAAATTAGAATCATATATTATAATTATATAATATTTGTAGGATAAATCTTTTTAGATAATTAATTAAAAAGAAAACAAAGAATGCTTATTCAAAATATAATAATTTTGATATAATAACAATAAATGAACAATTATGTTTAATATTAATATTGCAAGTTTTTTTATTATTTTATTATTATTATATAAACTGCATTTTTTACTAAACTTTTTTTTAATTTTTCAACGGAATATTTTTCGTTATACATTACGAGGTGTTTACGTGCACCTACTAAATACGCTGTCATCTGTATTGTCATTCGTGATTGAAACAATCGAACATGTCATTACACTGCGTTCATTACCAGTCACTAAGTTTTAACCATCAAATTGTATATTTCTCTCTTTCTTTCTCTTGTTTTTTTCCTTCGACATACAAATCACGAAATCTTCTTCCTTTGCCTCGAAGGCAAAGTATAAATTTTCTTTGGGCTAATGATATGAAATCAAAGTTCTAAACGAGATCGCAATTCGATATAACTGCGAACGACTTGTTGACAGCCGGAGTCTTTATAAGAGAGCGACAAAAGCTAGAGTTACGATGCGTTGATAAAAATTCGAATACTTCGGATTAAATTTAGTTTTATATTTTTGTATAATTGACAAATATTCTAAAATGTGTGCCCGTTTATTAATCTGCATAGTTATGATCGCACTCTGCGCGATAAATCAATCGGATGCTGTAAGTGTTGCACGATTCATTAAATATATATATGTATAAAATTCATTATATGAAATAGAGTCACATAGAAAATAGAGCCATAAATAGAATAGTAAATTTTTAATCAATATTTTAATTAATATAAATCAAGTCGAGAATTTGCGTTTAACGCACTTAAAATAGTGCAAATTCTTCCTATAATTTTAATTTCTCAGAAAATATTATGGATTCTCTTAAGTTTCATAGAAAATAAAACTTATTGCCTAATTATTAAGAAATACAAAAAAATAAAATTTTACAAATTTTTTAATGCATTTTTTCATGAAGAAAGATACTTCAATTTTTTATATCATATCTTTATTAAAAATAATTCACATCATATCTATATAAAAATGATCCATTACTAAATAAAGATATAATATAATATAATATACGGCACGTTTTATTTCTCTCTTATTATAGATTCGTCAAAATTATAGATTCATCAAAAATTATTCATTTTTTGTCACAAAGTCTTTCAATTTTTCGTCAAACCTTGCAATAAAGTTTTAAATTAGAATTCTAAACTCCACTTAATAGTTTTTTGAATAATGTAATTTTATAATTTTTTGCTTCGTATTTAATTTACTCAACAACTTTATAATTATAGCAACTCGACATTCTAGCCAAAGAAAAATCAAATCGATAAGCTGCATGGTATTAAAAAATGCACAAGCATATCTTATATGCATAGGAGTGGCAATCTTACATATGCATATATAAAATATTTACTTTCAGAAAAATAGTATACATATTTAATGTGCTTCTTGTCAATGTGCTGCATTTATTATGTTATAGGTGTTGACGATGGAACAAATTCAGAAGACCGCGATGACTCTTCGAAATACATGTATATCTAAATCCCACGCAGATGCCGGTGAGTTATGCAAGTATCGAAATTAATGTTATGCTACAGACGTATGAATAATCAACTTTACATCAATCATTGATGTACATAAAATTTTTTAAATGGTCTCGTTCAAATAACAAGATCTAAAAAAAATTCATTATTCATATTTATCATCTACCATCTCTGATTATTGCATATTTAAAGTTTATCTAGTAGAGAAAAAATATTAAATCTTGTGATTAAGTCAAATATATTAAACTTATATAAATCATCTAAACTGACATACAAAATTATTTCTTTATAACTAATACTGTACTTTATCTTATCGGCTAATATCATCTTCTAGATTCTTTTGTTCGTTAAATTCATAACTTTAAATTCGCTTATATATGCTAAATAAGTGAAAATCGAAAGATGTTTTATTCTTTATCTTTTTCACTTTTATCATATTTCTGTGATTTTCAATTATTATATCAATTTCGAAGACTAATTTCTGAAATTTCTCAATTTTTGAACATTTTCAGAAAATAGTATCCAATCAAATATTAATTATCTTCTAAATTATCTTATAAATATATATAACTCGATATTTAATAAATATATTCATGAAATATATTTTTATTTTGAACTTTAGCTACAATCCGAAAAATAAATAAATAATAAATAATTCCATAATTTTAAAAATGTAGATAAAAAAAACATGAATTATATGCACACTAATTAAAAATATTAATTAATTAACAAAATTAAAAGAGAAGAAAATTGATAGAGGTCTACAATATACTTGGAAATGAAGTAAAAACACGTGTGGTTTCACTCTCAATTGCAGCAAATTCTGTTTTAATTCTTACTTGTGTCTTCCGGATGCAATTTATGTTAGATGCTACTGTTTAGCGTATTTTTCCATGTGAGTAGGAATATTACGTGTATATCCGCGTTTTGTAATTTCAAACAGTCTATTTTCTCAACGTAACTGTTTCTTTTAACCTGCTTATCAATATTGTTACACAATTCTAACTTTCTTCTAATAAATAGCTCAGAAATCGCCAATATTAATTGTAAATCTCTTCAATTGTAAATAATCTTTCTTCTCGCACACTTCGTTTATAACGTGTTTCTAAAATAGAGACAATAATCATCCATAATTTTTTGAAATATTATAATAAAAATATTAGTGTTGAATTTTTCTCATTATAAAAAGATTTTTAATTTTTAATATTTTCGCTTTGTAGAGGCTGTCGAAGGAATGCAAACGGGCCAATTTCCGGAAGGCAATCAACCATTAAAATGCTACACACTCTGCGTAATGAAAGCGATGCGAACTGTAAGAAATAAAAGCACTATTCACTTAATTATCGCGATATATGAAACATAACGATAAATAAAATATCGTTCGATCTATTGGAATTCAATAAAAAATTGATTCTATTGTCTTGCTCAGCTTTGAGAAAAAATACTAATGCACTATACATATAAAAATGAGAGAAAAAATATTTAACCCATTTATTCTCTAACTAATTTGTTTTAAAAAACCGACACACCTAAATTTTTATTTTCGAGGAGGACATATATAGTTATGATAAATTCAACCGTGTTTTATTCTAACAATTTTTTTTAAATTTAATTATGTTCAAAACAATGCATTATTTGACTACTGCTGCCATCTGAAATTTTTTTCAAGATAGATATGAATACTGATTCATAAATGATACACTCTTAACTTTGCATAGATAAAATACCGTGGGTTATTAGCGTTAAGTATCGCTAATTATGTCAACCAACACAGTAATTTAGGTGTAAATTCGTATTAAGATATGTCACCTCAAGAAATCTTAAGATTGAGGGTTCTCCCCCTAAACCTTCATTTAATTCCTGCATATAAAAGTAGACGGATGTATTTTGCACGCAATTTGCAAAAGTTTGGTCCAGTTGCCATCCACTAAGGATCAATATCGCGATAATACTGGTCAGAAGAAGTGATTCATTAATTATCTATAGTGGAACTTATTTATGAATCAGCCTAATAAAATAGAAAATATCGAAACATTTTCAAAACATAAAGTATTTCTTGTGCTATATTTTCTGACTTATAAACATATTTATTATATATTCGTCATTAAAAAAAATTAGTCGGCTTAATCTTTACTTCTTTTCAATATATATCAATGCATGCATATTAATGTTGCAAAAGAGCTTTATCATAATATTTGCGAAGATAATAACGAAAGAGTGTCATCTTTTTATCGATATCATAATTTAATTGAATTTTTTGGTCTAAACATTTGATTTAAAAATTAAAAGAATATAAATAAAGATTTCATTAATCGAAAAACTCGACATTGAAAACGTCTTGACATAATTTATAAGAATATGTAATATAAAAGTTCCTACTTTTCTAATATCTATATTAATATTCTAATATTTAAATAAATATCTATATTATATATTTTTTTTTTTTCAAATCAAGTGGAAGGGTGGACGCATAGATGATGGCATGATGATTAAACAGTTGGATCTAATGATGCCTGCCGACCTGGCTGGACCTATAAAAGCATCTGCAACTGCATGCGCAAACGTGTGTAAGTATATTTTTGTGAAACAAGAATTAAAAAATATAATTTTAATAAAAGAAAATAATGCATTTTGGAGATAACTAAATAATCAACATTTATGTTGTTGTTTTCTAAATTTGATGTAAAAATCGATTTGAAAATTCATTTTGTTGTAAGAGATAAAAAAATTGTTTACATAATACAATTTTTTCGTGATTTTTTACAATAAATTAATAATCAAAATTATTTTCAGTATAATATCAATTTCAAATAAAACTATTTTGTAAATATAATTTTAGTAAATATTTGCATCTATAATTTATACACCAGCATAAAAAATTATTTATGCATTAATGAAAATTATTACAAATTGACTAATTAATTAAGTATCATAAGTTAATTAGAACCAATGATTTAAAAGAAAAATAACAATTGTTTATTAAATCTCTGTTTTCCTTTCATAGCTCCTGGTAGCGACGATTGCGACACGACTTATAAATTTGTAGAATGTTGCTATAAAAATGATAAGGATCACTTCTTCTTCCCTTAATTAACATCGAATGCAGAAAAGTTTGGAAAAAAATATAATTACAGAAAACGAAGAATTGTGATTATTTTTGCAATACTATGTAAGCATAACCTGAGAAATATAAAAGAATATTATACTAATAAATAATATACAATAGAAAAAATTACAAAATTTGTGCAATCATATAAATTTGTGAGCAAATAGATTACAATACGTAGTAATTGTATCTTAGAAAAAAATTATGCAATAATTATGCGCGTTAGTGCATTATAATAAATAAATAGTTTATCTTAAGTATATGAAAGTAGCTGTTAAAATTTTACGTTGGTCAAAGCGCTGTTCAGAAAAGACTAAAGTATAGTTACACAATATTAAAATATCTTTATTCAAAATTATACTTTTCGAAACAAACATCCCTGTAAAAATGCAATTTCTGAAATTCCTCCTCTACTTGTCCTCTACTTGAATAATTGTTAAATAAAATTGAATAATAATTAAAACTGAAGATAAAAAATTAATACTACAACTAAAAAAATCTGCAATTAATCATAAAATAAACATACAATTTCTAAGAGAATCTTTTATTTATGTTTTTCCGACGAGAATTTCGGAAATTTATTTCCTTATGTATTTTGCATCATCGTTAATGCGTAATCCCAAGATTACCATCAATGGCGCATTTGCAACAATGTTGTAATCATCTGACCTTTGAAAATGACAATAAGATTCCGGGTTTCATTATTATTAGCGTTAAGTATCGCTCATGTCAACCAACACAGTAATTTAGGTGTAATTTAGTATTAGGATATGCCACCTCAAGAAATCTTTAGATTGAGGGTTCTCCCCCTAAGCCTTCATTTATTTCCTGCATATAAAAGTAGATGGATGTATTTTGCACGCAATTTGCAAAAGTTAGATCCAGTTGTCATTCACTAAGGATCAATATCGCGGTAAAAAAAATTCGAAACAAAATCAGACATAACAAATAGATATGAAAGGTGCTAGTGTGAGCTTTTTTATCGCATTTGTACTAATGGCAAATTTGCAGAATACTGAGAGCGTAAGTTTTTGTCAAGAACAAGACGCACAATTGCATCAATATGTATTAAAATATCAAAATTTAAATAAGAATTTAAAAAATTATATTAATAATATATATTATAGTGTATTTTGTATAAATTAATATTTTTCACACACAGTATAAGATATAAATATTCATATTTGTTTGGATTTTGTTCTTATCTATAGAATTTATACAATGAAAAAAATAATAAGAAAATACCATTAAGAGTTTAATATAAAAATAAGAATATTTTAGTCGAGATGAATATGGTGGTTTAATATAAAAGTTTGTCAAGTCATATCTCTAAAAGAGTTAAATCTAAAAATTTTACTTCCTTGTCGAAAAAAAAAAATAAAATACTTTCTCCTTTAATTTTTAATATTTTTAATATTTTTGTAATATATCTTTTTAATATGTAATTTTCCACGTATACAATTCAAAATAATTAGAGACTTACTTTTTTGAAAAATGAATTATGTCTCCATTTTCAGAATATTTTATGTAAAATCTTATTAAAAATAAGAAAATAGATTTATTGATGCATTTATTTATTCGATTTAGAAACTAACTTAAATATTGAGATGTTTCGCATTTTTTGGATCGTGTCATTAGGCCATTTTTATTTACGTAGAGAAAAATGTCCTTGGAAGAATTTAATGAGGCGCTGCTGCCAATGAAAAAAATTTGCATAGACAGGATTCGCATCGATCAGAGTATGTATCAATAAAATAAACTAGTTTTACGCATATCTCGAAATTATTAATATTAATAATTGTCATAGAATTTTCTTTTTTATAATAAATTTACTAAATATAAGATTACTAGATATAAGTTTACTAAAATAATTTTTATCAATTTATTATTAGCATATAAGCACTAAACTTTATAAATTCTGAACCTTTTATATACATACACACACAAATGTAATTTTTTTATTAATCTAAAATACGATATGTTATATATATATGTATATAAATATATGTGCACACACACACACACATACACACACACAATCTACACACATTATAAATACATGTGTATATATTTGCAACATATACAGTAAATATATACATACATACACGTGTGTAAGCCAAAATATAGATTAAATTAAATTATTGTAAAAAATAGTGAAAATATAAAAGAATGATAATAATATGTATAACAAAGCTCTCATATTTATTTGTGCATAGAGGTACTTGATAAGGTAAACAAAGGTAACTTTGTATCCGACCGGAAATTGCAGTGTTATTATAAGTGCATGCTATTGAACACAAAAATCGTAAGTAAAATTTCAGTATTTTACTTATTGTTAATAATATTTCGCGAACCTCATCTTTTCTCTTATGAATCTTTTTCTAAATTATAAAAACTGAGACATCATGTACTTAGAAAGAAAATTATTGCTCATTATAACTGTTCTAAAAAATACAAAAAATAGATATTTCTTTGCTCATATAAAATCTGTACATAATTAATCTGTTCTTCCACAAAAAACAATAGAAATATAATTTATCTTTTTTACTATTTCTAGATGACTAAAGATGACAGGTTAGTGGAAAAGGCATTCGTCAATATTGCAGAGCTCATGTTAAACGACAATCTTTTCGATCCTGTTATGAAAGCATTGGAACATTGTGGTCCAGTCAGTAAGTAAAATACTCAAATAATCAACTAAATAAAATTTTTAAATAACTTCAATTGATTTTTTAATTAATTATTTAACTATTATTTTAAAATATTTTCCGTTCAAGAGTTCTCCTATAATATCTAATATATAGCGATATTTTTTATTTACAGTAAAGAAAAAAGGAGACGGATGTGAATTAGCATACGAGTTAGTTAAATGCATCTACGAATTCGATTCAACGGTAATAATCAAACAATCATTTTATCTTTTCATAATACCACAGATTCTAAATATGAAGTAAAAAATAAAATAAATTTTTTTTTATTTTTATAACATATAAACTGTTTCATAACATATTGTAAACATCATTACTGTCAATTTCATTATTAACTGTTCTTACTGCCATTTTAATTCGAAAACTCATTATTAACAAATATTTTATGATACATTCTTCCATATAATGATATTTTAATCAGATAATGTGTATGTATGTATACATTATGTTTACAATACATCTCAGTTCAAACTATTAAATTCTAATTTTTTAAATATCTAATTTACTTTCTTTAATCTAAAAATTAAATGAAAGTTATCACACGGAATTTTGTATATATTATAAATTAATATTATATAAAAATTATTTTTATTTATAAATATACATATTTAGAAATGGTGTATAAAAATATAAAACGTTTTCATATAAGTAAAATTTTTTAAAATCTATAAAATGTTTCTAAATTTCTCAAAAATCTCGCTTTTACAGCTTCTCTTTTTCTCGTGAGGATGTCATTCTCGATCTTCAACGCATTTAGAACGCATTAATTCTGGAAACTATCTCAGCTCATCTTGATATGAAAATAGGCCATTACAGTAGAATATGTATTGTGTATTAAATTCCAAAATCGAAAGAAAAATTATTCCAAATATATTAAATACACATATTAATTAAATAAATCTTATGTTATAACATGTATTCACTTTTTATTCCTTTCCATCTTTTCCCAAGATAAAAAATAAAATTTAATATTGAATCAATAATAATATTAAAATTTAAATCATATATTGATTCAGATATTATTATAAAGTTTCGTTTAATGTAACACACAATATAATATTTTAAATATATTTCTCGACACATATAACATTAAACAATTAAATATTATAATTATAAATATTTAACATTTATAAAACGTTAATATTATATTTCACGTTCCAAAACATTAATAACGTCACAAAACGTTAATAGTATATTTCATAATATAATATATTCAATTAAAAAATTAATTTGCAAATGATTTTGGCAGCAATCAATAAAATATTTTGTAACATTGAATTTATTAATATATCTTATTAATATAACTTATTAATATATCGCAAAATTAAATTTAACTATTTTATTTTATTTTATTTTTTATACTGAAATTGTAAATTAATTATTCCTCACATGTTTTTTCTATAGTATGGTCTATACCATACAAACAAACAAGCCAAATAAATGTAAACGGGCCAATTTCCGGAAGGCAATCAACCATTAAAATGCTACACACTCTGCATAATGAAAGCGATGCGAACTGTAAGAAATAAAAGCACTATTCACTTAATTGTAGCGATATATGAAACATAACGATAAATAAAATATCGTTCAATATATTGGAAGTCAATAAAAAATTAATTATATTGTCTTAGTGAGCTTTGAGAAAAAATACTAATGCACTGTATACATATAAAAAATGCGGGAAAAAAAATTAACCCATTTATTCTCTAATTTGTTTAAAAAAGCCGACACACCTAAACTTTTATTTTCGAGGACATACAATATATAGTTATGATAACCGCGTTTTATTCTAAAAATTTTTTTTTAATTTAATTATGTTCAAAACAATGCATTATTTGATTACTACTGTCATCTGAAATTTTTTTAAAGATAGATATGAATTCTGATTCATAAATGATACACTCTTAACTTTGCATAGATAAAATACCGTGGGTAATACTGGTCAGAAGAAGTGATTCATTAATTATCTATAGTGGAACTTATTTATGAATCAGCCTAATGAAATAGATAATATCGAAGTATTTTCAAAACATAAAGTATTTCTTATTGCCGTATTTTCTGACTTATAACATATTTATTATATATTCGTCATTAAAAGAAATTGATCGGCTTAATCTTTATTTTTTTTGTTGTATATCAATACATGCATATTAATGTTGCAAAAGAGTTTTATCATAATATTTGCGAAGATAATAACGAAAAAATATCATCTTTATCAATATCGTAATTTAACTGAATTCTTTGATTTAAACATTTGATTTAAAAATTCAAAGAATATCAACGATTTTATTAATCGAAAAATTTGACATTAAAAACGTCTTAATATAATTTACAAGAATATGCAATATAAAAGTTCCTACTTTTCTAATATCTATATTAATATTCTAATATCTAAATAATTATCTATATTATATATATATTTTTTTACAAATCATGTGAAAGAGTGAACGCATAGATGATGGCATGATGATTAAACAGTTAGATCTACCATATAATGATACCTGTCGAAATGGCTGCGTCTATGAAAGCATCTACAATTGCACGAGCAAACCTGCGTAAGTATATTTTTGTGAAACAAAAATTAAAATATATAATTTTAATAAAAGAAAATAATGCATTTTGGAGATAATTAAATAATAAACATTTATGTTGTTGTTTTCTATGTAAAAATATTATAAATATATTATTTTGATGTAAAAATTGATTTAAAAATTCATTTTGTTGTACCAGATAAAAAAATTGTTTAGGTAATAAATTTTTTTCGTAATTTTTTTACAATAAATTAATAATCAAAATTGTTTTCAGTATAATATCAATTTCAAATAAAATTATTATTTTGTATATAATTTTACTAAATATTTGCATTTATAATTTATACCTACATCAGCATAAAAAATATTTATGCATTATTACAAATTATTACAAATTGACTGATTGATTAAGTATCTTAAGTTAATTAACACCAATGATTTAAAAGAAAAATAACAACTGTTTATTAAATTTCTGTTTTCCTTTCATAGCTCCTAGTAGCGACAATTGCGACACGACTTATAAATTTGTAGTGTTGCTATAAAACAGATAAGGCTATAAAACTGTTGCTATAAAACAGATCACTTCTTCTTCCCCTGATTAACATCGGATGCAGAAAAGTTTGAAAAAAATAATATGATTACAGAAAACGAAGAATTGTGATTACTTTTGCAATATGTAAGCATAACCACAGAAATATAAAAGAATATTATACTAATAAATAATATACAATAGAAAAAATTACAAAATTTGTGTAATCATAAATTTGTGAGCAAATAAATTACAATACGTAGTAATTGTATCTTAGAAAAAAATTATGCAATAATTATGCGCGTTAGTGCATTATAATTAATAAATAGTTTATCTTAAGTATATGAAAGTAGTTGTTAAAATTTTACGTTGGTCAAAGCGCTGTTCAGAAAAAACTAAAGTATAGTTACACAATATTAAAATATCTTTATTCAAAATTATACTTTTCGAAACAAATATCCCTGTAAAAATGCAATTTCTGGAATTTCTCCTCTACTTGTCCTCTACTTAAATAATTGTTAAATAAAATTGAATAATAATTAAAGCTGAAGATAAAAAATTAATACTACAACTAAAAAAATCTGCAATTAATCATAAAATAAACATACAATTTCTAAGAAAATCTTTTATTTATGTTTTTCCGACGAGAATCTCGGAAATTTATTTCCTTATATATGTATTTTGCATCATCGTTAATGCGTAATCCCAAGATTACCATCAATGGCGCACTTGCAACAATGTTGTGATCATCTGACCTTTGAAAATGACAATAAGATTCCGGGTTTCATTATTATTAGCGTTAAGTATCGCTAATTATGTCAACCAACACAGTAATTTAGGTATATTAGGATATACCACCTCAAGAAATCTTTAGATTGAGGGTTCTCCCCCTAATCCTTCATTTAATTCCTGCATATAAAAGTAGACGGATGTATTTTGCACGCAATTTGCAAAAGTTTGGTCCAGTTGCCATCCATTAAGAATCAATATCGCGGTTAAAAAAATTCGAAACAAAATCAGACATAACAAATAGATATGAAAGGTGCTAGTGTGAGCTTTTTTATCGCATTTGTACTAATGGTAAATTTGCAGAATACTGAGAGCGTAAGTTTTTGTCAAGAACAATACGCACAATTGCATCAGAATGTATTAAGCTATCAAAATTTAAATAAAAATTTAAAAAATTATATTAACAATATATATTATAGTGTATTTTGTACCATAAATTAATATTTTCCATACACAGTCAAGAAATAAATATTCATATTTGTTTGCATCTTGTTCTTATCTATAGAATTCATACAATGAAAAAAATTAAAAGAGAACATCATTAAGTGTTAATATAAAAATTTGTCAAGTCATATCTCTAAAAGAGATGCAAATCTAAAAATTTTACTTTACTTGTCAAGAAAGCATTAAAATACTTTCTCCTTTAATTTTTAATATTTTGAATATTTTTGTAATATATCTTTTCAATACGTAATTTTCCACATATACAATTCAAAATAATTAGAGACTTACTTTTTGAAAAATAAATTATGTCTCCATTTTCAGAATATTTTATGTAAAATCTTATCAAAAATAAGAAAATAGATTTATTGATGCATTTATTTATTCGATTTAGAAATTGACTTAAATATTGAGACGTTTCATATTTTTTTGATCGCGTCATTGGGCCATTTTTATTTACGTAGAGAAAAATGTCCATGGATGAAGTTAATGAAGCGCTGCTGCCGTTGAAAAAAATTTGCATAGAGAGAGTTCGCCTCGATCCAAGTATGTATCAATAAAATAAACTAGTCTTACGCATATCTCGAAATTATTATTAAATTAAATTATTTCCAAAAATAGTAAAAATATAGTAGAACGATAATATGTATAACAAAGCTCTCATATTTATTTATGCATAGAGGTACTTGATAAGGTAAACAAAGGTAACTTTGTATCCGACCGGAAATTGCAGTGTTATTATAAGTGCATGCTATTGAACACAAAAGGCGTAAGTAAAATTTCAGTATTTTACTTATTGTTAATAATATTTCGCGAATCTCATCTTTCCTTATAAATCTCTTTCTAAATTATAAAAACTGAGATATCATGTACTTAGAAAGAAAATTATTGCTCATTATAACTGTTCTAAAAAATACAAAAAATAGATATTTCTTTGCTCATATAAAATCTGTACATAATTAATCTGTTCTTCCACAAAAAATAATAGAAATATAATTTATTTTTTTTTTCTATTTCTAGATGAGTAAAGATGACAGGATAGTGAAACAGGCACTCGTCAATATTGTAGAGCTCATGTTAAACGACAATCTTTTCGATCCTTCTATGAAAGCATTGGAACATTGTGATCCAATCAGTAAGTAAATCACTCAAATAATCAACTAAATAAAATTTTTAAATAACTTTAATTGGTTCTTTAATTAATTATTTAACTATTATTTTAAAATATTTTCCGTTAAACAGTTCTCCTATAATATCTAATATATAGCGATATTTTTTATTTACAGTAAAGAAGAAAGGAGACGGATGTGAATTAGCATACGAGTTAATTAAATGCATCTACGAATTTGATTCAATGGTAATAATCAGACAATCATTTTATCTTTTCATAATACCATAGATTCTAAATATAAAGCAAAAAATAAAATAAAAAATTTTTTTCATTTTTATAACATATAAACAGTTTCATAACATATTGTAGATATCATTACTGTCACTTTCATTAACTGTTCTCTTACTGCCATTTAAATTCAAAAACTCATTATTAACAAATCATTATGTTTACAATACATCTCAGTTCAAACTATTAAATTCTAATTTTTTTAAATATCTAATTTACTTTCTTTAATCTAAAAATTAAATAAAAGTTATCACACAGAATTTTGTGAGTATTATAAATTAATATTATATAAAAATTATTTTTATTTATAAATATACATATTTAGAAATTGTGTATAAAAATATAAAACGTTTTCATATAAGTAAAATTTTTTAAAATCTATAAAATGTTTCTCAATTTCTCAAAAATCTCGCTTTTACAGCTTCTCTTTTTCTCGTGAGGACGTCATTCTCGATTCTTCAACGCATTTAGAACGCATTAATTCTGGAAACTATTTTGGTTCGACTTGATATGAAAATAGGCCATTACAGCAGAATATGTATTGTGTTCCAAAATCGAAAGAAAAATTCCAAATGTATTAAATACATATATTAATTAAATAAATCTTATGTTATAACATGTATTCACTTTTTATTTCTTTCAATCTTTTCCCAAGATAAAAAATAAAATTTAATATTAAAATTAATATTAATATTAAAATTTAAATCATATATTGATTCAGATATTATTATAAAGTTTCATTTAATTTAAGAATACAATATTTTAAATATAATATTTTTCGACATATATGTATAGATTTCAATTAAATAAAAAAAAAACTTATTTCAATAGAAACTATTAATGAAGTTGATTTTACAACGATTCGACGAAGTGTTATCGCAATAACCTGAACTTGACTGCTAATCAGTATCGAACACGCAATGCCAATAAATTATCTATTTCTGTTTAAAAACATGCGATCACGTGTTTTTTCATCATATGAGAGAATACTAATGACAGCAAACAGCGATTATAAGAGAAATATTCTCTTCAAATAAGTGTTTTCTTATATCCTCCTACCATTTGAGCAAGCAGGGAAATCCCGAGATGTCTTTAGCGAGGCTACAGAATTCCTTTTTAAATCATAGTCGCTCTCGCTCGTGAGTTCTCGTCAGCTGATAATACTAATAATTGAGCCAACGAGCCTTTATAGGCAACTCGTGATTCGTTCTCCTATAAACGACCTTTATTGTATTGGATTCACAATCTCTATAAATAACGCTCACGACGTGGACCTGTCGCAGTGTAAGAAAGAAAGTCTTTCGAGAAGATAGAATTAATTGAGCCTCGAAATATTACAGCAATCGAAAAATATCAAGATGAAAGCTTTCATGCTCGTCGTGTGTGTACTGACCATTGCCGTGAGTAAAAAAACAACTAATAAAATATGTATTTATAATATTTCAATAATAATCGAATATTTATATAATTTGAATTAATGATACATCTCTATTCCATTATTAAGTATTAAATAAAATTGTAATAATATATATGTAATAAAAAATTATCTGTAACATTAAATAATAACGATTCATAATATTTATTTCTTATATTAACATTGATTTCATATAACATTTAGAAAACGTTAAATATTTATAATTATAATATTTAATATTTTGAAGTAATACTTAGTATATTTTAAAATATAATATATTCAATTAAAAAATTAATTTGCTAATGATGATTTTGGCAGCAATCAATAAAATATTGTGTAACACATTAAACTTATTAATATATTTTATTAATATAATTTATTAATATATCGTAATTAAATTTAACTATTTTTTTAAATTTTATTTTTTATACTGAAATTGTAAGTTAATTTTTCCTCGCATGTTTTTTCTAGAGTATGGTCTACACTGCTGACGTCGAAGATACACCAAAATTTTACAAAGACCTCCAAACATGTACCACAGAATTAAATTTACCCGGTAAATGTTAAATACATATGAAATTAGTATAAGCTACGTGAACACAAAAGATATATTGCATCTGTCAAGAATAAAGTGAAAAATTATACAATTTTAATTATGATTTTTAAAAAATATTTTTACTTATTTTTTATTTAAATTCAAATTGCGTTTTATTTAAAATAGAATTTAATAAAAAAATGCACACATTTTTTTCACCAATGCATTCTATTAAAATATGAAAGGTAAGAATTATAGTTGAATGATAATTACTTCATCAATATATATTCATGTTAAATAAATAAAAAATATAAATATTTAAATTATTATCCATTTTAAAATTAAACTTTATTTTTGACGAAGCAATTTATCACATTTTACATACTTTAAAACATTTAACCTCCGTTGTCCAGGGAAATTAAGATTAATCACAGAAATATTTTTCTATTGAGATAAAAAAAGATAAGAATGAGCTATTAAAAACTTTTATTTCTCAATAATACGTATTTTGAAGAAAGAAGAATTGCTATATTAAAATATCTAAATATATCTGTCTAAGAAATTCTTAGAAGAAAAAATTATATTATAATTATAATATAATTCCAAGTTAGATTAAAAAATCATAGCAAACAGAAATAAGCGTGTTTAAAATTTTTAACCTCGTCATATCATGTTCGAAAATATTATTTTTAATGTTATAATTGTACAATTTCATTCATAACTGTGTTTTGCAGAAGAAAATGGCGTCGATCCCTTAGCGATCAAGTGTATGCTTGAAAAAAATTCCTTGGTATGTATATATTTATGCATAAGATAATTATTTCTCAATTAATCAAGAATTATCAATTCAATATTAAATGATAATTAAAACTGAATTGATTCTCAAAATAAAATTGCAAGAATCGTAACATTTTACTACAAATACATATACATTTTAATTTGTGCGACTTTAGACTATTACATTTTTTAAATGTTTCTGAGAAATAAATATTAAATTACATTATAAATTTTAATTATAAATCATATTAAATGTCTGTATACATATATATATTTTGTTATTGGATCTAGATCGACGAACAAGGTGCGATGAAAAAGGATGAAATTTTAAAATATTTCGGTAGTGTCAGCAGCGAGAGGGAGTTGAGCAAAATTGCTTCATGCATTACTCAAGGTAATTACATATATATTTTACTTATTTTTTATATTCTTTCATCAATAAATATCCTTAGAAAAATCTTTATTATGCACATTAATAATGTTATAATTCAATCATTTTATTATTTAACGTGATGATTTGAATATTTAATATATTTATAACTATTTTAATATTATACATCTATATAGGGTCTTCGGTAATAATCGCATTACCTCTCATGTATAGATAGAACGAGTAAAAAAATCCTCTAACATTTTACGATCTTCGCAATAATTCAGTGCTGTTCTTTACTTGTACATTTCGGCTAGGCTTCGTAATTTAAATCTATCATGAGAAGTGTGACAATTATTCCAGAACATTCTATATATTTAATTTACATCTATATATATTTATATAATGCAAATCATTACATTATAATTTTAATACGTGTAATATATACATGTTAAAATTACATGACTTGTAATATATGTATTAAAATTATTTTTTTCTAATAGCAGAGAATCGAACTAATAAAAGCAACAATGAGAAACTCCTCGCAGCCATACATTGCTCATTGTTAAAGCTGGCAATACTTGAAAAAAAATTCTAAGCAAACGGGCCTGAACAGAAGAAGCTATGTTATATCATATAAATTATCATAGAAAAAGAAATATACCTATAAAAAATATATTTTTTAACTTATAAATATATGCATATATGTATATAATACTTATATACAAATATATAATACTCACATATAAAAGAATAACAGAATTAATCTCGCTTTATGAAGTATATATTTTATACCATTATTATTGCATGTTTTACGATATTATAAGTTTTAAATTTTGATATATACATTATACATGTTTTAATTACACATAATTATCAAATTAAATTACAATTAAAATACTTATAAGATGTCTTCTAACAATAAAATAACTTTACTCAAGAGCTTTTTAATAAATGGAAATAGTTATGACAAATTCACTTTTTTCTTATATTATTTTTTTTATTATATTTACATTATTATTTATTTTTCTTTTTATTAATTAAATAATGTATAATATAAAAAAGAAAAATAAATATATAGTTTTTTTATGAAACCATTATATAAAATTCTTTATTTTAGTTGCGAGTCAAAACGAGAAGTCAAATTTCATTTCTTTTTGCTTCTATTCATAATTGCAATAAACTATTTAAATATAATCAATTTTATAAAAATTATCTTCCTGACTAGAAATAATTAGCGAAAAATTTATTATATCTTATAATATTTGTAATTTATTATATCTTATAATTTAGTGCGCTACTATAAAGGTGTAAGTTAAGTATAAAAGTTTAAGATATTAATATAATTTAGAAGATATTATCTTTCCAATAAATACAATTTGCGGCACAAGATAGAGTTGCTACTTGCATCGATCATGTGTATATATATATATATATATATATATATATATATATATATATATATATATATATAATCAACATATACATTTTACTTTACTAGATTATACAAGTGCGCTTCTCGCGCGCCTTTATTATTTCTATTATTTTTATTATTATTATTATTGATATTATTTCTATTATTTATTTTGCAACTGTCAAATTGTCAATCTTCGTGATGACAGTTGCTTGATGCTATGCATATGACCATAATTTTAATTCGCCGAATTTCTATTGTATTCTTTGATAACTATATATACACATATATATATATATATATATATATATATATATTGTATCTCTTTATATATATATTTTCTCATTTTGTTTAGTTTAATCGAATATAATTAAGTGCGCGAAGCAAAGTTATATTATTTTTTGATAAAACTTCAAAAATTTCAATGCATGTATAAAATTATTATTGTAATACATGCATAAAAATATATTTATTAATTATGTGATTCATATATAAAAATCTAACATATAAATTTTTAACAGAAGATAAAAATAGAATTTTCAAGAATCATTCGATCGAAATATCTACGTTTCCATTAGATTTGCGCGTTTATGCGCGTCCGCTATACTGCATGGCTCACGCAAAACTAATCACGTGATCAGATAAGTATACCCCACCCATCCATTACGGTGCGCGGCTCACGCGAGACTGATGGACTGATTCTCGTGCGGGGATCGTAAATAGGGATGGGCGATATTGTTTCGATATTTGTAAATATCGATATTAATGAATTAAAATATCGATATAAAACATCGATAATTCAAGTACCGATATTTTGGTATATCGATACGAGATTTGCTTATATCGGTTTTCGATACGCCTTTTATTACAAAGACAAATTTTTTATTTTATATACATGGCGCATGCGCCTCGAGCGTCGGCATTATAGTGACAAAATGGTGGATGTGGCCCTAAGGCCATCTAGTGCCTACAGTTAACATTAACGATTAATATTACTGCGTTTATTTTTATAACCTCCTATGGACAAAGACAAAGAGCCGGTTGTTTCAACACTTCTAACTTTTGGGTAAGTTTTATCTGACAAATAGCATGTCTTCGTCTCTTTTTACAATTTTTCTTAAAAAGAAGCAAATTTTAGAAACTAACAATTTTTATTATTTTGCATTTAACTGTTCTTTGCTTGTGTATAGCTATTAATCAAAAAATAATTATTTGCATGTGATTAATGTGTTCGTTTTACTTTTTCAGTATTGGTTGGTTTGGTGTGAAGTGAAGTCCTAATTTTCGTCAGAATATATCCTTACTTTACATTTCTTCTATCTCTTTTAACTATAAAAAAGTATGCATACAATTCCATTGTTCCTTAAATTTCTTCCAATGCAACTTTTTCCTTGGATTTTTTAGAATAATTTTAATAATTGCTTTTTAACATATTATAATACTGTATTATTTTGTTTTATTTTATTAATTATCATATTTCATATTTAGTGCCGCCAAAGAGTACTTTTTGGAAACACTTTATAAAAAGTTTGGGAGGCGCAAAATGCAATGTGTGCCAACAATTTATAAAAACCAGCGGAAACACAACCAATTTGCGATTTCATTTAAAACGAAAGCATCCGGACCTTTGTAATATCAAAATGACAAGCGCTTCTGATGAGTCACAAAAACGGAAAGAAATAGTAATATTTCTATATCATTATATAATATGTTAAAAATATGTTAAGACAATTTATACAGATTGAGAGCAGAAAAAACTAATATAACTATAGTAAATTAAAAAATATTTTCTTATATATGTATAATGTAATTTGATATATACAATTTGAAAAATAATTTTATAATACAAAATTTTTTTATTAATAGTCAAGTGAAGGTGAAGATATTGCATTGTATGAAGAAGACAACGATGAAGAATTAACGTTGTCTCCGTCAACAAGTTCATCATCTACATTTAGAAATACACTAAAATACAAGAGAAAACAACCGAAACTTATAGACGCCTTTTCAAAACAAAAGTCATTCCAAGGTATATAAACTTTAGCATTTTATATCTAGTAGAAAAAGAAATAGAGAAAAAAAATATCACTTATAAAATTATATTGTGTTTTGCATTTTAAATCAATTATATTTGTTATTGATTCTGCTAGAATTTGTTTTTTTAACATACCAAATTTTGTATCTATTAATTTAAATACTATTCAAATATTTGAAATTTAAATTAAATAAATAATCTTTTAACGTATATAGATATTTAATAGATATTTAATACAGATATTTAAGACATTTAATAAATATTTAATATATGTATACAAAATACATTTTTATTAGAATATAAAGAAAGTATTTTTCAGATAAGGAAATGTGGTAATTTAATTTTCATTTTTTTTAGATGGAGGATCTAAAGCATCGGAAATCACAAATAAACTCGTATTTATGATAGCAAAGGACAATATGCCTTTGTCTACAGTGGAGAAAGAAGGCTTTCAGATTTTTATAAAATGTGTGAGTCCCTTATACACCATTCCAAGTAGAAAAGTGATAACGTCTCTAATTGAAGAAAAATATGTTTATTTATCAAATTTGATAAAAGAGCAATTATCTAATGTAGAGGACATAGCGCTTACGACAGACATTTGGACTGATGTAAATACAAAAAGTTACCTCGGAGTAACCGCACACTATCACATAAATAATAATAAAAAAACTGTTATGATAGGAGTCACTAAATTAAATGATAGGCACACATCTGATAATATAAAAGAGTGGTTGCTCGATATAGTTGAGAAATGGAGTATTTCATTGCAACGTATAGTTGTTGTTGTTTCTGATAATGCGTCCAACATAAAAAAAGCTATAATAGAAGGTTTTGGTGAAGAAAAATATTTAGCTTGTTATGCGCATACATTGAATTTGGTTCTTGCTAAAATTATAGAAGAAGATGAAATTGTAAGTTCATTATGTAAAAAAGTCAAATCTATTGTAACTTTCTTTAAAAAAAGTGTAGTTCTTTCAGATTTATTGCGAGAACATTCCAATCTAACATTAATTCAAAGCGTTGACACGCGGTGGAATTCCACGTTTGATATGCTTCATCGATTCATCCAATTATCCGACAAAATTGGATTGATTCTTTTACAACATCCTACAGCTCCACCAATGTTATCGGCATTAGAATTGCAAACTATAAAAGAATTTATGCAATTGTTGGAACCATTTAAAACAGCAACAACTATATTTTATGGTGAAATGTATGTTACTGGCAGTCAAGTTATACCGATAATACACACATTAGCAAATCAGTTAGAATCATGCAAACCTATTAGTGAAGTAGGGTGTTATATAAAAAAAGTTTTGATACAAGAATTTAAAGCACGATTTAAAAATATTGAACATAAATCTCTCATTGCGATTGCTACTATTCTAGACCCTAGATTCAAAAAAATTCATTTTGTAGATAGAATTGCATGCTGTCATGCAATAAATAAAATAACAGATATGTTAAATATTGCTACTAAAAATAATGCACACAAAGAGAAGGAAAATAATTTTCATTCTG
Organism: Nylanderia fulva; assembly: GCF_048542155.1. Lineage (NCBI taxonomy): Eukaryota > Metazoa > Arthropoda > Insecta > Hymenoptera > Formicidae > Nylanderia > Nylanderia fulva. Next base: position 6,591,825 of record NW_028190916.1, read on the forward strand.
ATTCTGTATATCAAAACAATTCTTTTTGGGCTTATCATGAAACATTAATAAAAGAAACGAAACGATATGTTTCTTCTAATACAAACAATGAAATGCCTGATGAGTTTAAATATTATCTTAATCAGATACCCATTGATATCGCTGAATATCCGTTAAAATATAGGCAAAATTATTCGACATATTCTTTATTAGCGAAACTGGCTAAGCGTTATTTAACAGTTATAGCAACGTCTGTTCCGTCCGAACGTTTGTTCTCTCGAGCGGGAAATATTATTAATGATTTACGAAATCGGTTAACGGAGCAACATTTGCAACAATTGTTATTCTTAAATTCGTTGTCAATTGAAGATTGGCATTTATAAAATGTTCTTATAAAGTGAAATATCTCTAATATATTCTCTCCTAAGTAATATATTCATATAACATTAACATATCTATTCTATAAAATGTTATATATTTATTATATATGTAATAAAATATATATTCATTAATACATTTATTCAATAAAAAAAGTTTATAGCTTATATCTTTTTATTTTACCCCTTTTTTCTCTTTTTCAAACTTATACACCGAGTATATATTTATTAAGCAAGTTTTTTGGATGTAGAAACCACTAGAATGATTCTTAATTCTATTTAGATAAGTTTTAAAAAAAGAAAATATGGTATTTATCAGGTAAAATACCGCGGATTTTACAAAACACGATATTTTGTATCGATATTGGTAATATCGGTATCAATTTAGTCGATATTTAAGATGTATCGATAATATGGTTAACAATACGTATCGATATAATATATCGATACTTCGGACTGTATCGCCCATCCCTAAATTCGTAAACGCGGGACCTATGGTCACATGACCATTGATCATGTGACCATCGGTCCCGCGTCACTGGTCATGTGACCATCGGTTACGCGCTTGCGATATCTAGCATGAGAATCAGTCTCGCGCGAACCGCGCAGCATGACAGATATGTGGGGAATGAAGTCTCGCGCGAGTCTAATAAAAGCGTAGATATTTGATCACAAAAGATTCTTGTAGAAAATTTTATTTCTTCGTTCGTACTTTCTGTTAAAAATTTAAATATTGAATTTTTATGCGTTGCATAATTAATTAATATATTTTTATGCAATAATAATTTTTGCATGCATGCGTCGCAATTTTTGAGATTTTATTACATATCAAAGAATAATATAACTTTGCTTTGCGTGCGTAATTATATTCGGTTACATTAAACAAAATGATATATATGCTATATAAATGTAGTATTTATAAGCAAATTTGTTAATACAGTAGGAAGTTACATATGAAAGTAATTATGTCGATTTATAAATCAAACTCAGTTTTATTATCAAGTTTAATTATGACAAATTATTGTTAGTATAATAAATTGATAATAGAATACTATAATACGAGAAATACAATTCAATAATTTTTATTAAAAAATAATGTAGGTATAAATGTGTGATGCTACAGTATTAAATTAAACAGTTATATTTTAATTTTATATTTTATTATATATTTTATATTTTAATTTTAATTCCTGAATGTCTATTATGCACACAATTTTAATTTACCAAATTTTAGTTATGTATAATTATGTATAATTTTAATTTCTGATTTTTGTTATATATACTAGGCAACACAAGCGCGTGCTTCGCGAACGTTATTGATATTCATCATTAAAAAGAAAAAAGTTTTTCTTTGCAAGTATTTAGGAAATTTTTTTTCAATTATTTAATCCGAAAAATTCGTCGATAAAATTAATTATTGCTTTAATGACTATAAATATTTTTGTGAAATAATTATGAAATGAAGGCATTTTTAGTGTTGTGAAAAAAAAATAACTTATTATTTTTTTACAAATTTCGTATTACAAATTACATTAGTTGCGTCTATATTTCTAATTCAATAAATATTTAAATAATAAATTTCAAATTAGAAAAAAATATTTATTTTTCTTATAAAAATAAGAAGTTGCGAAGACTTTGGTGTATCGCATATTCGTGATAATCATCATCTATACAATTTATCGATGTTGAACGATGATAACAAAGATTATACAATATACATCAAATCAAAATAATAGTCCATTTAATTTAATATTCCAAGATGTAAGATATATTTAAACGTAATATACATTGCTACAAATTCCGAGAAAAAAAAAATAAAAAAATAAAATGTTTATGAACGCAAGTGTGCGAACATAATTTTATGCAAATTCATTCATCGTTTTTGAGCTGCAGAAATCTACTGTAATAGTAGTATAATGGCAGGTATGGCCCGTCAAAACAAACCCCCACCACCGACCCGTCTGGCGCCGGGTCTTATCTTATCTTTCCCCCACCACCGGCGTCTGGCTTTTCCGAGTGTGGGTGTTAGGGGGAAAGGGTGTTGGGGGAAAAAAAAATGGCGACTGGCCCCGAAAGGTGGGGATGAGAATTTTTATTTTTTATTTTTTCTGATTTTCTCTGGATTTGAACCCGGGACCTCCGTGTTTCCGAGCAGGGTCCTAGTATGTTGAGCTAAACGAGATCTTACTAGTCTAAGGATTAGATGTGGTATTTAAGCTAAAGTTGCGTAGAGTACGGCATGGGGGTTCGGGTATACGTATGGCAAGGATAGCTCGTCGAATCAAATGGTCGATATTGGACGGGGGTGGGGTAAAAACAGTTCGGGTATACGTATGGCAAGGATAGCTCGTCGAATCAAATGGTCGATATTAGACGGGGTGGGGTAAAAACATTTTGGCCAAGAAAAGCGTCGTGCGGTCGACCGGTGGCAGGTAGTAGCTGACAATGGCGTAGGGTAATAAAAAAGAACACGCAAATATTTGTACAGGCGAGCATTCCGACTCGCGTCACGATAAAAAATAATAATACATCGTCGTAGATTAGAAAGATGTCAGATAAAATTTTATTTTAAAATAACTCGCTGCTTAATGAAGGTAAACAGGAACATGCATGTTGAGGAAATTTCTGGAAAGAGTAAGTGAAAGAAAATTGAACAATGGTTTTAAAAGTACAAATATGATTTATATTTAAAATATTTTACAGAACAAAATTATTCACAATCATTTCAAAAAAATATTCGTCGAATAATTATTAAAATTTACGTTTTGATATAATTGCATATACAATTTGTTCGAAATAAAGTGAAATTATTTCTAAAAATGTTATCTCGAAGTATACATCGAGAAATGTTAAATCTTTCAGTTGGGTGCGTACATTACGTTCTATTTCCTTACTGTTACCTCTGATCGTGAGTTTCACGATACTGCTATTAATGCTACCGTTGACAGGAAGATTTAACTGTATTTCGTTAATTAAATATCGAGCACATTCGTTGACATTAGTTGAAATAAAATTTAGACGATTTAAATTAGCGTTCACACAATTAACTATATTTTCTACACCTTGAAAAGTCGTTCTCTGCATGACTATCGCAATGTTGTAAGTTTTACGTTTCTTCGCCTTCGGTCCGTTTTCGTTCGTATCCTCCGCAGTTTCGGAAGAAAGATCTTCTTGTTCGTTTTCACGATATGTTATTAGTATGGCTCTAGCACCATATGCGGTAGTGAAATTTATAATTATCTTGTTAAAGATGATCGAGCTCAAATTAATTTTATCACCATTTAAGTAGCTCGACATCGTTTCCATGTTTTCTTGAAATTTTTGCCACGATTCCATGTCGAAGCAAATCCCTGCAGCTCCGTGAGATGTTAATTTAACAGCAGGTAGAAAATCCAGTTCGACGTTGTCTTCCGTCATAAGACCCACTTGAATTTTCTTCGTGTAGGATGAATTCAATCCGTATGTTGTTGACAGCAACATGCGCGGTTGTTGCTCGATTTTCTTAAGATTGTTCATGGTAGTTGCTACCGCGTAGAAAATCAAAGATTTAATAATCAAAGACGCGGAAAAATCGAAAAATCGAGAACTTTTTTACTAACTATCTTTTTACTAACGAACTTGAAAGTCCGGACGATGAAAGACGAGTGAGCGAAGATTTTCAAGAAAATTTATAAGAAGATAAAATAGAAGTGGTAGGGAGAAAAGGCATGCGCAGATAAATAAAAATTATGAGGAAGGGGAATTTTTAAACAATATAAATGATATAATTTTTAATGCGGAAGGGGAATTTTTAAACAATAAAGTAATAGGGAGAAAATGCATGTGTAGTATAATAAAAATTATGTGGGAGAGGAATTTTTTAAACAATATAAACGATATAATTTTTAATGTGGAAGGGGAATTTTTTAAACAATATAAATGATATAATTTTTAAATCTGACTACAGAGAAAATATAAAATTCCTACCGCTATCGAGAAAAGATACCCGAAAATTTCTCATCTTGATTTCCATAAACTTTTTGTAGCTAAGTAAATATCGCCCTAGATTAAATATTTTCTGTATCTAACAATAAGTAAATATTACCATATATATATATATATTTATATATAAAACAAGGGTAAGAATACTCGGGCATGAGAAAAAAGATAAAAAAGATAAAATAAAATAGAGAAAAGATAACTAAAAATTCCTCATCTTGATTTCCATAAACTTTTTGTAATTAAGTAAATATTGCCCTAAATTAAATATTTTCTATATCTAAGTAAATATTAACATATATATAAAACAAGGGTAAGAATACTCGGGTATGAGAAAAAAAGATAAAATAAAATCGAGAAAAGTTACCTGAAAATTCCCCATCTTGATAAAAACGTATAAATACGGCTCTCGGAGTTAAGTTAGTTACATTTTTTCGAATTTCGTCTCTCGCGTACTCACGTATTCGACGCAAGTGTACTATTAAATTTCAAATAATGAGTTTGAAAAAATAAATAATTGAAATTTGTCTATCACTAGCGCAGAGTTTATGCGGGAAAAATTTTTCCAGGCATATATATGAATTAGCATGCGCTAGTGAAGACAAATGCTTCAATATTTTTGGAAAATTCGCGGGGGAATGTCCCAGCGCTGTGCTAGCGGTATTATTCCGACTAGGGCATTTTAGTGTTTTTCGCGAATTAGTGATTATCGCGGGTGAGGTGATCGAGTCGCGATACTATTTTGGTGGTGAGAAGGAAAACGACGTAGCAGGCCACATAGAATATCTCCTCCTGCATTTTCATCGAGTTCTGCGGGGAGAAGATAATAATGGTAAGTTTTTATTTTTATTACAGTTAATTATAAATAAATTAATTAAAACTACCCCAATTATTTATTTATTTAATTCGCTAAAACTTTAGCTTTCGTACGCCCTGTCGCACGCGTTACAGGAAACCGGCTGCGCGTACTGGAGAATCGCCCTGTATCACTAAGGCTAAGGTTAAATAGAAGACGACGAGCGGATTCTTCGCCGGAGCCCGGGCCTTCGCGTAAGTTTTTAACATTATAAATTATATCACGCTGCTAGAAAAACATTATATTAAACAGGAAATTTTTTAATAAAAATGTTATACGTTCCAGGCCGTGCACGCATCGTGTTAACGCCGGAGTTGGAGCATCCGGTTATTGATTTAGCCGAAAGCGAAAACGACGTGGAAGAAGTGCGGGTTCGCGAAGTAAGTCCGTTCGATGAGGCGACCATATTTACTCCGCTTGAAAGTAAGTAAGAAAAATACTACAGTGGTATATATCAACACAAAAGATTTTTTAATTATGTGAAATACTAATAATATATGTCTGATGAATATTAGATGACGCGGCAAATGAAAACGTGGTCGTAGAGGATCGAGAACGGGGGGAGGAAATCGATGAGGAAGTAAACACGATTCCGGAAGATGAAGAGGATCTGGAGGAGGAGGAGGAGGAAGAGTCGGAAGAAGAAGAGCAAACGGAAGATGAAGAAGAAGAGCCGGAAGAACGAGAAGAACAAACGGGAGATGAAGAAGAAGATGAAAATAACAACACCACGTTTTCTGTAGAAGAAGAAGAAGAAGAAGAAGAAGAAGAAAATAGCGGGGAGATGGCTGAGGAAGGTAATAATTACATATTTTATACTTAATCTTCTCCTACGTTTAAATTTTTTGTTTATTCTAATTAAAATAAAATTTTATTAGGAATTTCTTTCTCTCCTAACATCGCGCCCGAAATTTCATATTCACCGGAGTATTAACCCTCGCAGGGTGACACAATTGCCCCGGTAAAAGAATATTAAAACGTAAGTGAACATAACATAATTATTAATAACAACAGTTTCACATTATTAATAAAAATTCAAACGTAAGAGAGTAATATTTTATTAAATATTTTATTTTGTTAATATAATTTTTTATTTCTCACAGTACAAAGTGGTGGGGGAAGGAACGTCAGAATACACCGAGAAGATTCTCAAACCCGCTCCGGTGAGGAAACTTCCGACGAAGAGCGAGATTTAGCGGCTGCTGGTGGACAAGAGGAAGTAACGAATCAAGAGCTCGAAGGTAATTTTAGATATTTAATAATGTTAGCGGAAAACGTGCGTCGGTTTAGAACTTTTGGTATAGAAGGACGGGAAATTAGTTTCCGTATTCGGCCGATACCCGAAGGAGCAAACGCGTATGAGTGGTTAGAAAATGCGTTTCGCGAACTTCACGAGTACGCGTTGCATTCGTGCGAACCGAGGGATTACGTCGGTATGTCTTTTGATTCCGCAAGTTTAACTCGTGGCCCCGCAGGTATATCGTTCCGACCTTCGCGAGATTTGACTTACGAAAATATTTGGGAACTCGTAAGCTCGTTAGCGCAAAGCTGCGGAGGACACGATATAGCGCGAGAATTTAACATTCGGATTTTTAAAGTCACTCCACCCATTGGTCGCGGACGTAACGGGCTTACGCCCGATGTTATTGCTAAACGTTCGATTTTAACAATTTCCAATACCGATAATTTATGTCTTCCTCGCGCGCTTGTATCGGCTCTAATTTTTAACGAGCGTGGAAATTTACGCACGGGAGAGTTACACGCGAAATGGAATGCGGTGAGAAGACAAAACTCGGTGTTACAGCGCGAGTTAGCGTTGCAACTTACGAGGGAGGTCGGTGTCACGATTCCGGAGGAAGGGAGTGGAATTGTTGAAATCGAGCGTTTTCAGCAATATCTCGCGAGCGAAAATGTCGCGATAATAATATATAACGACGATACTTTTGGTCGAGGCGGTAAGCCGCTATTCGATGGAAACGTGTTTCTAACCACTCTGCAGCGGGAAATAAAAGCTTGTCTAAATTTATTATACCGTTCAAATAATAAACATTTCGATGTAATTTTAAATTTAAATGCAGCAGCAGGCGGGCGAGGATATTGCATACCGTGTAATTTAAGTTACCGCTCCGATGCGAGAGAGCATCGATGTTCTAATAAATGTCCGCGATGTAACGGAGAGCCACCGTGTGAGCAATCATTCGCGGATCGTATTAGGTGCAATAATTGTAGACGTGAATTTTTCAATCATGCCTGCTTGGAGCGTCATCGCGCGGCAAAATCATACGACGGTAAATCACGTCGGAGTGTTTGTGAAACTATGCGATTTTGCGAAAATTGCGGACGTTTGATTCAAAGAAATAAACAACACGAATGCGACACGACTTATTGCGCTACGTGTCGTTCTCTTCAGCCTTTGAATCATCTTTGTTACATGCTTCCCCTTCGTCGGCATAATAATAATAATCGTCCCGATCCGCGCACTTCCGAACACGCGGATCGAAATAGCGAGCAACAACAGCATCACCGGAGAAACGACGACGACGATGACGCCGAAGGTTCGATTAATCAGACTCGCGAACACGTAGAAAGCCGGGTCGCATTCGTGTTTTATGACTTTGAGACGAGGCAAGACGAAACGCTCCAAGGTAGCACAAATGTAAAAATTCACGTACCTACGCTCTGCGTCGCTCAACAAATTTGCGAGGAGTGTGCAGGAATAGATGAAATGTCGGTGCGATGTCGTTGGTGCGGTATTCGCGAATTTATATTTCGTCGCAACCCCGTGCAGGAATTTGTAGATTTCGTAACGCGACCGATAAAATATTTTAAACAAATAATCTGCATCGCGCATAACGCGAAGTCATTCGACGCGCAATTTATTTTGAAATATATCGTGGAAAACCATGTCTTAGAGCCTCAAGTAATTTTAAACGGAACGAAAATAGTTGTATTAACGCTAGGTCATACGAAATTTATCGATAGTATCAATTACATGCCGATGCGTTTATCCGAATTACCCAAAGCTTTCGGACTGGCAGAAGGTACGAATAAAGGCATTTTTCCACATTTATTTAATACTATCGATAATCAGTCTTATGTCGGAGCGTTACCCGGTGTTCAATATTATTCACCCGATTCTATGCAAATAAAAGAACGCGAAAAATTTCTCGCGTGGCACTCCGAGATGACACGCGCGAATTATGTGTTTGATTTTCAACGTGAAATATTGCTTTATTGTCGTAACGATGTAGATATCCTTAGACGAGCGTGTATGGCTTTTAGAAAAATATTCTTAGAGCGTGGAAACGTGTGTCCATTCGAGGAATGCACAACCATCGCCTCAACGTGTATGCGCGTATTTAGAAAAAACTTTTTACGCGAAAGAGAGATCGGAATTATTCCAACGGGGGGATACAGGCATGCGAATATTCACTCGCGTAAAGCCCTGCAATGGTTGATATGGAAAGAGCGGGAGCTCGGACATCATATTATCCATGGCGGTCGCGCTCGAGAATATCGATTACGCGATGGTACGCTAGTCGATGGATACTACGAGTCGGTAGAAAATAACGTAACGCAATATTACGCATTACAATTTCACGGTTGTTTTTGGCATGGTTGTCCAAGATGTTTTCGGGTAAATCGCGACAGACTGCTTTCGACGGATCGTACAGATACGTGTGATTCACGTTACGAGCACACAGTTGCAACGACATTTCGTCTTCGAAAGCGTGGATATAGGGTGATTGAGAAATGGGAATGCGACTTTGATCGCGAGATGAATGAAAATGTCGAGATGCGCGAATATTTACATCGACATCAAATGATAGACGCCAAACCGCTCGATCCCCGAGACTCATTTTACGGCGGACGCACAGGAAATATCGTGACGCGATACGAGATCACGGGTACGGAAAAAATACGTTACGTGGATGTATGTTCTCTGTATCCGTTTGTGTTGAAGACCGGTGGTTTTCCGATTGGTCACCCGACAATATACGTAGGTGAGGAATGCGAGGAGTTAATCGGATTATCACCGGGATATAATTTCGATTCAGTCGAGGGGGTCGTGCGATGTAAAGTACTTCCTCCCCGCGATCTCTTTCATCCTGTATTACCCTATCGCGTGCAGGGCAAATTATTATTTGCGTTATGTCGTAGTTGCTGCGAAACATTTTCTCAGATTGCGTGTACTCACGAAGCTCACGAACGCGAATTCGAAGGTACATGGATATCGTGCGAATTACGAAAAGCAATCGAGAAAGGATATTTCGTGACAGGGGTTAGTGAGATTTGGCAATATAACATCACTCGTTACGAACCCGGTACGCGGCAAGGGGGTCTATTTACGGGATACATCAATACATTTTTACAATTAAAGCAAGAAGCTACCGGATGGCCGAGCGATTGTGTCGATAATGTTGCTAAAGAGCGTTACATCCGCGAGTATGAGGAAGTAGAAGGAATCGTTCTTGAAAAAGATAACATTGCACTCAATTCCGGTTTACGCTCGGTGGCTAAATTATGCTTGAATTCTTTTTGGGGTAAATTTGGTCAACGTGCAAACTTACCGAATACCGTAATTGTCAAAACACAAGAACGATTAATGAGTTTGCTCACTAGCCCTCAGCATGAAATAACCGATATATTGCCTGTAAACGACGAGGTGATATATGTTTCGTTTCGACTACGAGAAGAGGCTATCGTACCTTCGCCTCTTACTAATGTTATAATAGCGGCTTACACGACGGCTCAAGCGCGATTAAAATTGTACGATTATTTAGAAAAATTAGACAAGCGTGTTTTATATTACGACACGGATTCCTGTATTTATGTAAGTCGCGGAGATCCGCAGGAATACGAACCGCATACGGGTAATTTTTTAGGCGACATGACGGATGAACTCGCTAGCTACGGACAAGGTAGTTACATTGAGTCGTTCGTATCCGGTGGTCCGAAATTTTACGCATATGTGGTCCGTACACCCGAAGGACTCACACGCGAAGTTTGCAAAGTAAAGGGTATAACCTTGAATTTTGAAAACTCGCGTTTAGTTAATTTTAATAGTATTAGAGAATTATTGCTACGTAAAGAAAGAGAAGAAGAAGAAGAGGAACGGGAAGAGAGAGCGCGCGGAGAGCAAGTTGAAGAGGCGATTCCTGGGACATCGATAAATCTTCGTTTTAAAGCCATTCGGCGAACCGCATTTCACGATATAATAACGCGTGACGAAACAAAAATATGCAAGACTGTGTTATTAAAACGAAGATTTATCAAAAATCGATATTCTCTTCCATACGGTTATTTACCGGAACAATGACATAGCTCTCCTCTTCGCACTTCTATCTTTACGAAGATACGCGTACGTTTTCCGCCACTTGCATAGAAATGCAAATATTATATAAAAGTGTAAATATTGTAAAAGTAAAATGTATATATATATATATATTTCATAAAATATTATAAAATATTATACTTTATATTATATTTTATAAATCGTAGTTTTAAAATACCCGTAGTTTTAATTTTATTTTTATAATAGGAAGGACAAGGAGTAGTTTAACTAAAGTTAGAAGATGTAGATATTAGTAATAAGAAAAAATACTTTGTAAATATAAATACAAAAATTTATATTTTTAATAAAAAATATTGTTTATTAATAAAATTTATATATTTTAATAAAAATATTGTTTTCCCATTTTAGTTTTAATAATTATCCTTTTAAGCAAAATCATTTTTATTTAGTAAAATATTAAATTTTTAACAAAATTTTTAATATAATTTTTTTTGTCTGAAAAACTTTAACATAAAAATATTTAATTTTTAAAAAATTCTTGTTACGTACAATTTTTATATATTCAAATATATTCATGCCGAACTCACATACGTCCGCTATCGCAAGACATACACACCAACGAGAACATTTGATTAAAAGCTGATTGTGGGCAGCGCAACGTAGCGCTCGTCAGCTGATCGGTAGCGGTGCGCTAACCAGGCGCTCATCAGCTGATCGGTAGTTGCGAGCTAACCAGGCGCTCATCAGCTGATCGGCGCTCGTCAGCTGATCGGCGCTATTCGCTAGCACGAGCATGCGACCGCCGCGGGTTGGCCCCCGGTGCGCGAATAAGCTTTTTCCGTCGTAACTCATTTCATACTATGAGTAATATTAAAATTTAATTACACGGACGCTCTTTACGCTAATTTTTTGTTTTTAAGAACGCGCCGGATTAGACTTTCTTTCATTTACGAGATTGTACGTAAACGGTGAATATCGCGTTCATTTTGGGGAAATGGATGTACGCTGGAAACATCCTTGGACGTCGATCGTCTGCGGGCCTACGGGATGTGGAAAAACGATTTTCGTGAAAACATTTCTTCGTTATTTGTCCAACGTGTCCGATACTCGATTCGAGAGAATTTTATTTTATTACGCCGAGTGGCAAGATGCCTATCAACGCCTGCAATGCGATGAAAATGAAAGAGAAGAAAAGAGTAGCGTAAGAAAAAAGAACGTATATGCAAATAGCATTCCGATAAACTCGAAGAAAAATATAATCGAATTTCACGAGGGTTTACCGCGCCCGGAAGATTATTCTTACGATCCACACACCCCGAAATTAGTGATAATCGACGATCTTATGAGAGAGTCGTCATCGTGCGATGTTATCGTAGATCTATTTACTAAAGGAAGCCATCATAAGAATCTCAGTGTTATTCTCATTTCGCAAAATCTTTTCCATCAGGGACGCGGACAACGCGACATATCTCTCAATGCGAATTACATAGTAGTTTTCAAAAATCCACGCGATCGCGCGCAAATTCGGCATTTAGCTCGTCAAGTATATCCGGACGATCCTAAGTTTATGGAAGAAGCGTACTACGACGCTACCTCGAAGCCTCACGGGTATTTATTGCTCGATTTAAAACAATCGACTCCAGATGAATATCGATTTCGGACGTGTATCTTTCCCAACGATAAGCTGCATTACGCGTACATTCCACGTAGATCGATCAAAAGAGGCGTATAAAAGACTCGTATTCACACACGACTTGTCACTCGTGCAATTACACTGCGATGGTAAAAAAAGAAAAAAAATCGCAACCGGCATCATCGTCGTCGAAGAATTCACCCGACGGCGCGGTAAAAATCGCTAGACGATCTATCGGCGAAAGAAACACGAATCTTTTGAAAACTTTATGTTATCTGACAAAAAATCAAAGAACAGCGTTTTTACGTACCGTCGATAATAATCTCATAAAGTGTATTCAAGAGTGCGTTTTCAATACTCTTAAAGGTAACGTACCGCTTGCAAGTAGTGAAAAAAACGCCTTGCTAGACATAAATCGATCCTACGGCGTATTGCTGCGAAAAAAGGTAATTTGAAAGTTAAGAGAAAACTATTGGTGCAACGCGGCGGATTCTTACCCTATCTTATTGCTCCTATACTCGGAGCTATATTATCCCGGATCATTGGAGATTAAAAAAGGGGCGCTATTCTATGTATATTTGTTGCGTCAAATGTGAAAAAGATAAAATATTTACAATTCAATAATGGAGAGAGCAAAAAAAATGGTTTTAATTTCGTCGGAAAATCTCGAAAGACTGCAGCGACAACCGGAAATTTCCTCTAACGCGCCGGCCGATAATTCATCGAATAAAATTACCGAGATATCAAATGTGGAAAATGATGCTAATAATACCGTACGGACCCCGGGAACTCCTTTGTCACGGCTTGATGCAGAGATGTGGCGTATTCTGAATCTCACGCCTCAGGTCAGCGAGGACGAAAGATGGAAAATGTATAAAGAGGTACTTCAGCGTTATCTTCAATTTGTTCGTGCTGCGAGAAAACGATTACGCAAAGACGCGCACGCCGGTGATGGAGAACAGGACGAAGACACGAAAGAGCAAGAGGATGATAACCACGATGATGACGATGATTTTATGGAAACGCAAACTTTAATTACCAACGACGGTAACATTAGCGCCGTTAGTAGTAGTTTCGAGAAAAAACGCGCTCAATCAGCGGAAATGATACAAAAAATACTTAATAGTGTTCCGAAAAGTTATCGTAGTAAAGCACGCTTACTAATGAAGCATCTGCTCGATACTCCGTCATCTAAAATTAGCTGGAATAGACAAGGGCTCGTAACCATAGACGGTGACATTGTGGAGGGTTCGAATATCGCGGAACTTATAAACGATGCGGTACGCGAGAGAAAAACGGTAGAAGCATCCGGAAGAAATCAGTTTGCTCGATTACTACGTGACATAGGTACGTCACCGCGTCTCATAGGAAATCAAAAGTTATTAAAAGCAGGCGCGCGATCTCGCTATATTACTTCCGCGTTACCTCGCGGGTCCTCCACTCCGATCACACGTTCAAAATCGTACAGTCACAGGTTAGACGAAGCGAGTGAAACCGAAGAAGATACGCAATTCATATCCGCCGACGAGGACGGTGACGACGACGGTGACGACGATAGAACATTAGCACATAGCGTAGTTTCTCCGTCAAAGAGAAGAAGAGGTTTACTCGATTGGATAAATCTCAATTAATGGAATTCGAAAAATTGTATTACGACCCCTCGCATTATGCAGGCTACTCTGCGGTGGACAATTTATCGCGAGCCGTTAAACCGAATTTTACGCGTAACAAAGTCGTCGAGTGGCTTAAATCGCAGGATGCATACACGCTGCATCGTCCGGTACGACGAAAATTTCCTCGTTTACATTATAACGTAACAAATATCGATGATTTATGGGAAGCCGATTTGATCGATCTTCGTAATCTCAAGAGCTATAATGACGGTTATTCTTATCTACTAACGGTTATCGATGTGCTTAGTAAATTTGTTTGGGTAGAACCTTTACGTGACAAAACAGCCTACTGTGTAATAAAGGCCTTTCAACAAATATTTTCCAGAAACGAGGGTCGACTACCTGTATACTTACAGACCGACAAAGGCAAAGAATTTATCGCCCGCCCTGTACAAAATTTCTTAAAAGAAAAAGACATCCGTTTTCGTGTAACGCGCAATCCCGTTATTAAAGCGTCTATAGTGGAACGATTTAATAGAACACTCAAAGAGCGGATGTGGCGTTATTTTACGCATAAAAATACACGTCGTTACTTTGATGTTTTACAAGATATTGTTCACGCTTACAATCATACCCGTCATTCCACCATCAAAATGCAACCCGCTGTCGTTACGCGAGAAAATGCTCGTACCGCGTGTGAAAATATGAAACGACGATGGGATAACGATAAAGAAAAGAAAAAGAAGCGTGGGCGTAAACAAAAGGCTAAATATCGCGTGGACGATCTCGTACGCGTCAGTAGAGCAAAAGTAATCTTCGAGAAAGGATACGAAGCGAAGTGGAGCGAGGAGATATTTCGAATTCATCGAGTTCTCGAATGGAGAAAACCCCGCGTATATGAATTAAGCGATTTATCGGGTGAAGTTATAGACGGAATTTTTTACGAACAAGAATTAGCACCGGTTATTAAAGACTTACGCGACGAGGAATTTATCGTCGATCGTGTGATAAAAAGCAGGGGACGCGGTAGCAATAAACAATTATTAGTTAGCTGGCAAGGTTATCCTTCTAAATTTAACTCCTGGATACCCGCTTCGAATTTAACTATTCTTCGAAATGAGGGCGGATCAATTTCTTCTGGTTCTTCCAAGCAATAGCAGCATGCGCTATTTCCCCGACAATAAAACCTCGTCGTTCATTACGGAATTACCTCAATCGCTGCACTTACACGGTGACTGGGAAGTCGCGTTGAGCGAAATCCAATTCCCTAATACCTTTTTTCATGTAAGGCGCGGAGAAAATATACTCAGTTTCGTCGATATCGACTCTCAAGTTAAAGAGAAAAATAAAAAAGATGAGGTGTTAACTTCGAAGGAAGCCTCAATACCGTGCGGCATTTATAATAACATGGAAGAGCTCGTCTCCATGATTAATTCGTCATGCAAAGAAGTCGGTTCCCATTTTCGTTTGAAGCAAGAAAAATTTACAGGCGGTAGTATTTTGTTCTCCCTCGCGTGTCCTGCTGGTTGCAATCTGATTCATTATATGCATTTTTCCGATAGACTTTTGCAAATGATCGGTTTAGCTGATTTTCTTTATAACGCTCCTAAGGGGGAAAGTATCTATTGTTCTATGCTCACGACATCTAAGCTTAATTCCAAAGAAAAATCTACTTCAATTTTTCTTAAACTCGGTTTTCTTGACGAAAATGGAGTACGTGACGAGGGATTCTATGGTTACGAAGCGTGTAGTTTGGCGCGGGGTATTCCCGATAAACTGTTCGTTTATTGTGATATTTGCGAACCTTACATAACAGGAGATGTGCAAACTCCTCTTCTCCGAATAGTGCCTGTCACAGGGGGTGGGCGCGATTACGAATATGGAACGAATCAGGTAAAACATTTCTCACCTCTGCATTATATCCCGCTGCGCCTAACAAATTTCCGACGGATTGAAATCGATATAAAAGACGATACTGGAAACAAAATACCATTTGAATCCGGCACGTTAACGGTGACTTTACATTTCAAACGTATCGATTAGATTTTTAAAAATACTCTGTAAAGATTTTTTTGATAAGAAAGAAGGGATTTGTTCATTAATATGGATTATTATTCGGAGTATTATAACGAATTACAAAACGGTGGAACTCGCGGTGGCGGAATTCCACGAGTTTTTGTCGGTTCACCCTATCAACGAGGTCATGGAATAGGTAGTTTTCTCGGAGGAATGTTCAGACGTGTATTGCCTTATTTAACTAGAGGTCTAGGGGCAGTGGGTAAAGAAGCTTTGCGGGCCGGGGTTAATATAATCGAGGATGTTGAAAATAAAATGCCGTTAAAGGTAGCTGTCAAACATCGTTTTGAACAATCGCGTGACAATCTTAAGAGAAAAGCTAGGGAAAAAATAAGTAGTCTAATGAAGGGTACGGGATATAAATCAGATGAAAAAATTCATGTAGCGCAGTTTCCTTTCGGCAGGCTTAAGACTCACGTCGCTAAATCCTCGGTAACCGTGTCGCGTAAACGGCGTAAGACAAATAAGAAAAAAAGTTTATCGAAAATCAAGTCTCGTGGGAAAAAAAGAACAAATACAAAAAAAACTAAAAATAATACGAGGAAAAATCGCTCGACTGTAAAAAGGCTCAAATCGTCCGCGAAACGGCGTAAAGCTAGTAGCGGTAAAAAGCGCACAGTATACGATATATTTTCATAATCACCATTATTTCTAAATACGCTTGTCCGTGACAATAACGCTGGTAGAGCGGGCGACGATAGAAAAGAATGTCATTTCTTCACACACACTCGAGCGAGTGTTTAAAGAGCGAGCTCGATCTCTTCTCTTTACCGCCCACGCAAACTAGCATCGAAAGTTCGCAATGGATTCATTACAAACCCGTGACCTCGCTTTCGGACGACTCCCCGCTAGAATTCGTCATCCCGGGTCACGGAGAAGAATATTTAGATCTCACACACACGTTACTAAGTCTTCGGGTACGCGTAGAAACCGAGCCGCTACCCGGTCTCGCCGCCGGATCAGGCGTCAACGTGGGCCCCGTAAATCATTTTCTTCATTCCATCTTCAATCAAATCGACGTGTATTTCAATCAAAAGCTCGTGTCGCCTCCAAACAACGCTTATGCGTACCGCGCGTACATCGAAGCGTTGTTAAATTATTCATCGCCCGCAAAAACTTCCCATCTAACCTCGTGCTTATGGGATGCGGATACACCCGGACACATGGACGATACGGCAGGAGCGGAAGGCAATACCGCTATAGCGAGACGAGCTCGTTACATACGCGGAGGGCGCGCGCTAGATCTTATAGGTCACCTCCATTGCGACGTTTTCAATCAGGATAAATTCTTAATTAACGGCGTCGAGGTGCGGTTGAGACTCGTGCGTTCGAAAGATACGTTTTGTTTTATAGAAACTAATTGCACGTCGAAAATTCGTATACTCGATGCAAGTCTAATGGTGAGAAGAGCGAAAATAAGCTCCGGAGTATTACTAGCGCATGCTAGAATGCTGAGCAAAGTTACCGCCAAGTATCCGCTTACGAGAGTTGAAATTAAAACATTCACGATTCACAGCGGGGTTGTGGGTGAATCGTTAGATAATGTAATACTGGGACAATTGCCGAAACGAATAATAGTAGGTTTCGTCGATAATAAAGCGTTTAACGGTGACAGAAAATTGAATCCGTTTAATTTCCAAAATTACGGAATAAATTTCTTCTCGCTATACGTCGACGGTACACAAATACCCAGTAGACCGTTACAACCGGTTTTCTCGTCTCGCGAACCGCTTTACATCGAAGCTTATCATACGCTCTTCTCAGGGACGGGTATCCATTTTTTGAACGAGGGAAATTCTATAAGTAGAGATGATTATTCTCGGGGATATACGTTATTCGCTTTTGATCTTACACCCGATCTATCCGCTAATTGCGCCGGTCATTGGAATCTCGTGAAACACGGAAGTCTACGGTTAGAAGCGAGATTCGAGAAGGCGCTCACCGAAACAATTAATTGTATCGTTTACGCCGAATTCGATAATGTCATAGAAATCGATGCATCGCGTCAAGTTATCGTCGATTTTTCCGGTTAGCTTTTAACACTCGTTCACCAACATGTATTCATACACCGTAATGTAATACGCGATTAGAAAATTTTCCCCCTCCTCTTCCTTTGGAAATTTCGATGACACTTTTCACGGAGTGGAAACTATGTAACGCGCTAGAATAAATTCAGTTTTGTACGAGACACAACCAAACGCGCACGTTTCGCTAAGAGCTTGTACCTCATCAACGAAAATCTCACAATATGGACATAGTCGTCGACATACAAGGTTTCCGCGATGAAGCCAATAAATTTATCGCGAAGGAAGTCGCCGTTGTCGCGATCGATACTCCGATTGTCGAGCACTGGATTATGATGCCACCATACGCGTTTGGAAAATTACCCGCAAAAGCAAGACGAGAAAACAATTGGCTCTCACGAAATTATCACGGCATCGAGTGGTTCGACGGCTCAGTTAATCCGAAATATTTTACCTCGTATCTCCGCGAAATTGCAAGACACGCGCGCTGCATTTACGTCAGAGGTAACGAAAAAGCAAACTACTTGAGGAATTTACTTTCCAGAGATATAAATAATTTGGAGGGTACCTCACCAGCATTTAAAAATCTACCGGATGAGGAGGATATCGTACAATATTGCGGTCATCACGGGATTCGAAAATTTGGAACCTTTCATTGCGCGTTATACAATGCTTATAAATTAAAATGCTGGCTAAGTGCGCAAAATAATTGCGAGAACGTTTCAACCTCTACTGAAGCTACTTGTAGTTCTGACGAAAGTTGGGAAATTACTTTCGACGATAGCGACGATAAATACGAAACCGCCGTTTCTTGCGATGTAAATGAGAATATAACTAAAATACAAATAGAGGAAAAAAATCAGCAAAGCAACGAACAGCAGATTGAAAAAGAAGAAGAAGAGAGATTTGTGATTTCTGAATCGTCATCGACGTTGACGGACAAGAACGAAACAATTTCCATCTCGACGCAAACTGACATTGAAAACCTCTCAAAACAACTCAAGATAGAAGAAGACGCATTATCGAAAGAGGTAAAAACCGGTATTGTTCAAATAATACCGTACACTCGTTCGTATTCGGGACAAAAAAAAAATGAACTCTCGCGAAATTCTACAAGCATTGCATCATCTCGATGCCAGACATGTTGGAGTCTATGCAGCCGACAGAGTTCCGAGGGTGTGGACGAGGTCGACGGCTATCGTCGCTAACACCGACAATCACGATCGACCTGGAGAACATTGGATCGCCTTCTACCTCGATGAACACGGTACAGCCACTTATTTCGACAGCTACGGATTGCCCCCCTTGTATCCAGGATTTCTCATCCGACTTCGACGAAACTCCATCATCCATCGTTGGAATATTCAACAATTACAAGGAATTTTTTCTAAGACTTGCGGACAATACTGCTGTGTATTTTTATATTATATGTGCAGCGGTTATAATCTTAATCAGTTTCTCGCTCTTTTTTCCGAAGATTGTGAATATAACGATCGTTTAATCATACACTTATTTCGTAAAATTTTTACTCACAAAAAATAAGCGAATTATAACAATATATAATATGAATTTTAGTATGAATAAATAAATTTTGTTCTGTAAAAATATTTTAAATATAATCCATATTTGTACTTTTAAAACTATTGTTCAATTTTCTTTCACTTCCTCTTTCCAGAAATTTCCTCCACATGCATGTTCCTGTTTACCTTCATTAAGCAGCGAGTTATTTTAAAATAAAATTTTATCTGACATCTTTCTAATCTACGACGATGTATTATTATTTTTTATCGTGACGCGAGTCGGAATGCTCGCCTGTACAAATATTTGCGTGTTCTTTTTTATTACCCTACGCCATTGTCAGCTACTACCTGCCACCGGTCGACCGCACGACGCTTTTCTTGGCCAAAATGTTTTTACCCCACCCCGTCTAATATCGACCATTTGATTCGACGAGCTATCCTTGCCATACGTATACCCGAACTGTTTTTACCCCACCCCCGTCCAATATCGACCATTTGATTCGACGAGCTATCCTTGCCATACGTATACCCGAACCCCCATGCCGTACTCTACGCAACTTTAGCTTAAATACCACATCTAATCCTTAGACTAGTAAGATCTCGTTTAGCTCAACATACTAGGACCCTGCTCGGAAACACGGAGGTCCCGGGTTCAAATCCAGAGAAAATCAGAAAAAATAAAAAATAAAAATTCTCATCCCCACCTTTCGGGGCCAGTCGCCATTTTTTTTTCCCCCAACACCCTTTCCCCCTAACACCCACACTCGGAAAAGCCAGACGCCGGTGGTGGGGGAAAGATAAGATAAGACCCGGCGCCAGACGGGTCGGTGGTGGGGGTTTGTTTTGACGGGCCATACCTGCCATTATACTACTTGTAATAATTGCTATTTCGCAAATAGTCGGGCAAAAACTAACGATGATCAAGTATAAAGATAAACTCATTCGCTGCTAATGCGAGCAGCGTCATAATTCAATATCAATTTTAATAACAATTTTTCCACGAAGTAAACAAATAAAAAATACAAACTGTGTATTGCGTCACCAATATTATTACGTCACCAATTTATTTTATAATTATAATCAATAATTAAATTTAAAAATTAGATTTATTATAAACATAAAATATCATAATTATAATATAAAACCGTATTGTATTGTTAATATAATATATATTACATTTTATTAAAATTATTATCTATGGCCTAGCTAAAACCAATTTAATTTCATTTCGCTTTTAAAATTATAATATATCAAAATACAAAAAACAACAACAAGCAAGAACATGAAAACTATAAAATACGGATTGCAAATGTTAAAATCTAGTCGACAAGCTCCAATAAAAAAAATTATTTTGTTTATAATATTTGAAAAATGTACAAAAATTCTATGTTTTAAATATGAATAATTTTCATTTTACTTTATTATTGTAGAGTGCTGATAATACAGAATAGGCTATAGAATAAACAATTTTTATATAAATAATACTCAAATAAAATAAAAATGTAATAATAGCTGTAAATACTAGATCTTGCTTTGCATAAAATTTCGACAATCTATGATAAAATATCTAATCAAATAAATACATATGTTATATATATGTATATAAAATTTCTGAAAAAAGATCATGTAGGGTAAAATTAGACAAGCATATACAAACTTTTGTATTATAAATAATTTTTTAGATATCAAAGATTTCTTGAATATTTAAGAGTTTCTTTTTGCTATTATATTTATAACAATATTTTCTCAGTATTATAATCTAGTTTTTGTTTTTATAAAAACGAAAACCTCTCTTTCTCCTTCTCTTTACATTTAAAAACACTCGAGAAAACTATTGCAGTGCTTACATATTCTATCTGCGCATAAAACTACGTGTACAGAACGTAGATTTTCTTATTTTATATGTGTTATATTATCACTGTGTAAGTGCATTGTTATGCATATGCAAAATAGATTATGTATACAATACATTAGTGCGTAATAGTTTTTCTGCGCAAAAGTACATACATCCGTTTCATTACTTGTGCATAATAAGGCATATAGGCAACTGTTCTGCATGCAATTGAAATTATCGGCAATCTAGATTGTCAGCAAGGCGATATGGACAAATAATTCTGTTAATTCTACAAGCAAATGAATGATTCTCCTCTTTGCTTAAGAAAATATAAGTCGTATTATAAAACTAGTATATATAATTATATAAATAATAAATTGTTATTATTGTAAATAATTGTATATAATAATAAAAATAAAAAATCTATAATATGAAATAAATTTTGTCATAACTATTTATAAAAATTATTACAAAAAATTATAAATTATTATAAATTATATTTCAGGATGTAAACTCGTTCTTCTTTCCTCTCTTTTTCCTTTATTCCATTTTTGTTCTTCCTGTCTCCCCTCTCTCTCTCTTTCTCTCATGTTACGTTTTAATTTTTACTGTAATTTCTTTAGAATTAGAAGAACACTCGTGTGTAGAATTATTTCTTGTCTTTTTGCTAATAATATCTGTACGTTATTTTTTTCTCTTGTTTCTATAAATAAGAATAATACTTTTATTCTTATTGTCAAAAATATTTTTGTCATCTATTTTTATTCTTCTTATTCTCTTATGTTATTAACTTTAAACAGAAAAGGCACATTATATAAATAGATTACTATCAAGTAGCATTATTGAGAAATAATCACAAGATTATTTTTCCGACGAGAGCAACGAAGCATGAAGGCTCTATCGCATCATAAATTAATTGGACAATTTCCGCAGAAAAAGTTTATTTATTTTCAACTGGACAAGAATAAAAACACTTAGTTTATGTATAATACTTCTCCATATAATCTATATATAATATACATATATATATATATATATATATATATATACAGGGTGTCCGGTAACTAACGGACCAACGATTACAAATGGATTCTTTGGTCAATTTGGGAACGATTTTTCTTCAGCGAAAATGTCAAAAAAGGTCATCATTTTTTACAACTTTCCAATATTTGTCATTATGTGTCTTTATAACTAAGCCTCAAATTAAAATTTTATTATAGTAAACTCTACCTGAAATTAACTGAAGAATGTAATTATGTTAGACTTTTAACTCCAAAATCTTTAGTTTTCAAAAAACCCATTTTTTTCAATCTCTTATAACTCGAAAATTATTGACTTCTCAACATTTTTGCTAAGAAAAAATCGTCTCCAAATTAGCCAGAGAATTCGCTCTTAATCATTGGTCCGTTAGTTACCGGATACTCTGTATATATATCTCGTTCCGAGAAAAAATGAAAATAATCAATTACTATGCACGATCTAATAATCATAGATTTTCCGAGAATAGAACAATCCTAAACGTGTTGTGTAAAACGTGTAATCGTAAATCTTGCAAAGATCTTACTTTATTCTTCTCGAACCTTGGAAATCTCCGCTGTTGATATCAAGATAAAAAATTATTCAACAAATAATAGAGCAAAAAAGTAATGCAAAGATCAAACAAACAGAGTTTGCTCTCTAATCCGACGTATGATTTTCTTCATCATTAATATTTCTATCGACATTAAGAAATATATTGAAAATAATTAAAATGATTAGAAATCTCTCTTTCACACACACACAAATCATTGTCTTGCATTAGTACAAAATCAGAAGCTAAGTAACCTAAATGAGTAAAAAATTACCAGCTTTAAAAGTGTAACGCATTTCTAGCTGGTAATATGTTTATACACACATTTAATCTAATTACATGGTTGAAATATCTGGAACGGAATTACTTCCAAACTGTGCTAATTAATTCAGTCAAACAACCAAACTCATTCACAATATATATATATATATATTATATATATATATAGAATAAATGTATAGAATTTGTTTTGAAAGTACTACTCTACTCTATGTATATTTATCAATGTTGCTACCTGAATGAATTTATACATTATTCAACAAATATACATAATATTATCAATCATTATTATTACAGATATGACAAAATATGACATGATTATAATAAATGAATAAGTAAAATATGCATAACATTTGTACACAATTTTTAATTTTAATTTCTCACTCACAGCTAACTGTTAATAAGTTATAACAGTAAAATTAAAGATATTTATTACTTATTGTTATATATTTATCATTCAATTAATCTTTATTTTCCATTCATAATTTTACAATTTTGTCCTTTAATTTTTTATTTTTTTATTATTTAATTTTTCATTATTTAATTTTTTTATATCTATAAAAATAAGATGTAGAATTTATATAAATAGCGCATGTTGGATCTCGTATTATTATATAAAAATTAATAGTAAACAATTCTCGTTTCCTATATTTAAATTCCTTTTTGCTTCGTTTAATTATTCTTATAAGGTATAATTTCATGACACATCAAGAAATCAATTAAATAAATTTGCTCTACTCAGTAACATCAAAATCATCTGCGTACATTGATGCTTGTGCGCATGTTTATAGTGTGTAATTAAAAATACATTACATCATCAATCACTTTGTATGTACCTATAAATACAGTTAAAGTGTCGATGTAAAACAGTTGTCGAATCTAAGTGGAAGGAAACACAGAAACACAAAAAGTGCAATTTATATTCCACAACAGCAGAATGAAGACTCTCGTGATAATTGCCTGTCTGCTGGTAAGTAAAAAATAATACATAAATTAGCAGTTTCTCCAAACCAATATAAAATAACAAAAATAATTTTATATTTAAGAAATTATTTTATACAATATTTTTTTACAAGTCATAAAATAAAATCTAAAATAGATTCAATTTTCGCGCTTCTTGTATTCTTGAATTTTGGAATTTTGATACATCATTATTGCAACTACAGTAAAGTCTTTTTACAAATTTAACCTCCCGTTAATTTTAATACCTCTCTATACGTATTTTTGCGAATTACGGTATACACAAAAAGTTAATAATAATACTAATAATAATAAAAATAAAATAGTATATAATAAATGTGAATAATTCGAAAATGTGAAGAAAATATTTTTTTCAGACAATTTCCTACGCCGCTGATCCTGAAAAATTGAAGGCATTCTATAATAATTATCAAACTTGCCTCGATACACTCAGTGCGCCGGGTGAGTAATATTGCAAAAATATTATGATTACAAAATTATAAAATATCATATACATATATTTATTGAATAAAGTTAAAAAAATAATTTTTTAATACTTTACAGCTTTCGAATAGTTTTATTATAAGGTCTTCATTACAAGATCTTTAATATTTTTCTTTCAAAATGAAAAAGAGAGTGTAGACTATAGACTAGTAATATTACTACATTGAAATATAATTTAATAATAAAATGCAACAAATAGTTTTGCATAGAAGATAATATTAGACAAATAAATTGTATATTTATATATTTTTAAATACGTTTTCTTTATCGATTTAATTGTCGATTAAATTACAAATAAAATATATAAAAATATATTAATAAATTTATAATTTATATATTTTAGAATGGACCGCACCAGTGATGAAATGTATGCTCCAAAACATGGAACTGGTACGCATATATACATTTCTTATAGATAAATCATCATATACAGATGAAATGTATATAATTTATTCAGACATTTTAAGATAAAAGTGCTAATATCATTTTACTTTGTACATTGAAAAAAATAAAGTATAAAACAACATTACTGTGTCATCTAATTTTTATATAATTTTTTACATTTTTCACTTGTGTTACAATTAAATCATAGAAATAATCTTTAAATTAATAATAAAAATGCCTTCTCTTTTATCTCTTTTAAATTACTAATATGTTTTGATTAAATCGTGTATAGCTTAAACGATTTTTGTAAATTTATAGATTCTTTCAATTTGTTAATAATAAATATTATTATTTTACAATCTTTCAGATTGATGACGAAGGTATAATTAAAAAAGATGAACTTTTAACCGGATTTGAAAAAATCATCTCTGATGAAGGTAACTTAAATCAAGCAAAAACGCTGGTTTCATCGTGTTATGAGCAAGGTAAATTAAATATATTTAATATTTAGTAAAACATATTTTGTATCATATTCACAAATCAAAAAGATTTTTTATATGAAATAAATATTCTTTATATCAAATAAATATTTATTTGTTTCAAATAAATTATTTATTTGAACGTACTGAACTAAATATTTGTTAATTTAATAACTTTTTTGCAGTGCATATACAATATTATATTACTTAATTTTATTTTATTTTAATTTATTATTTCTATATTTTGCTTATACCGTAATTATACATATATATATATATATACATATATATATATATATATATATATATATATATATATAATTACGATAATGGTCAATTAATCGCTGCAAGAAACTAACAATTTTTTATGTCTCTATTTTACATAATTAGAAATTGGAACTGAAACAAACTTTAATTTTTCCATGTTATTATATATGTATAATATATACGTATTATATAATAATAATAATATATAATATATATTAAAATTATACATAATAAAATCAATATAATTTTATAAACTTGTTTTATTTCAAATTGCAGGATATGAAGGCGATGGAAGAAATGATGAAAAGACAATGATGATTATACAGTGTGCAATAAATATAAAAGATCTATTCGATAAACCCTAATAAAAAGAAGAAGTACATATCATCTTTTATGTAACATTTATATATAAAGTACTAGCAATGCAGCAATCCTGTGTGCATGATTAAATATTATATAGTACATCTGATATAATAAAACCTTTTTAGGGAGGCTTTATATAAAATTTTATCTCATGACTTGTAATTGATTCCCTTTTATGTCTATATTTCAATAAAGTATCATCCTCTCTGAGAATGTTATAAAAAACCTGTCTCTTACATTAATACAATCAAATACTACTTATAATACAATCAAAATATTATATTATACATATATATAATAAAATATTATAATTATAATAACTGAAACTATTTTATATCCAGTTATGAAAATTATTTTTAATTTTTTTATATAGATACAATAAATAAAATGCGTATTTTATAAATTATTTATCAGACTCTCGTACCTATAGCATGTCTGCTCATAAAAATATTGTCTAATCATATATTAAACAATAGAATAAATAATAATGTTAATTCTTTTATATTATTATAAAATTTATATAAACTCGAAGTTTGCATTTTTCGTATTTTCGCATTTTTTGAGTGTCATATATCATTGATACATTATTGCAACCAAACAAAACAAAACTTGTATTGCTTTTAAAAAAAGGACTACACATTCCGCTTGATTATGATTTTTAGTGTTCTCACATTGCGCGTTACAGATTTAATCTCATTGCTTTTCTGACAGACCTCGTATATAAGTACCTAAATGTTTAACGTTTTGTAAAAATTATTTCTTATATGAGGCCCCAAGACTTTTATAGTATAGTATTTATTTTCTAATTTATCAGACTAATCAACAAGTTAAAAATTTCTGTTAAACAAGCTTTTAATATCGACAATTGATTCTGAGATTTGCTCGAGAAATAAACGATAAATTACCGCTGAACCATTACAGAGTAATTAATGCTATTTTTATATGTATATTCAAGTTCTTCCACTCCCTTAATTACTGCAACATCGCATAATGTGTGTGTGTATAACTTTTTATAACGATAAAAAAATAATCAGATACCATTTCAATATGATCAACCGCAAGCTTACAAAAATTATATTTAATATATAACACGGAATTAACATAATATTATCTCGTCACATTATATAACATCATGTTACTGTTACTACGTAGATATAAATGCAGTTGAAGAAGTGATGTACAAACAGTAATCGTATCGAAGTGCGAGGTAACACCAGATCAGTGCATTTTATATTCCAAACAACAATGAAGACATTTCTACTTATTGCGTTTTTGATAGTAAGTAGAAAGCAATATACAAACTAGCAGTTCTCCAAACCAAAATATAAAACAATAAAATAAAAAAATTTTATTTTTTTTAATCATTGCGCAACATATTTGATATTGCGCATAAACATTCCATATTATTTTATTTAAAGAAATATCTAATTTACTTGTAATAAAACAATATATAAATTAGAAATATCGAAATATAAGAAAGAGAAAATATATATAAAAATATGTACGACGAAATAAATTAGACTATACAGAAATAGATAATATATAAAAATCAGTCAGTA
Source organism: Nylanderia fulva (assembly GCF_048542155.1). Taxonomy (NCBI): domain Eukaryota; kingdom Metazoa; phylum Arthropoda; class Insecta; order Hymenoptera; family Formicidae; genus Nylanderia; species Nylanderia fulva. Next base: position 6,619,376 of record NW_028190916.1, read on the forward strand.
CTTAAACCGTTGTTAATTGTTTTTTTTTATTACGTTACATTTGGAATAATTGTTTAAAGACTCTTCAACCGATTTGTAATTTCATGCAATATACGCGACAGAATTCTATAGGTTTGAAATAACTTCTCAAAATTGCGTGAAAATCTAAGGTAAGCATAAAGTTAATAATACTAACGGTAATAATACTAATACTAGTACTCGTAAAAATAAATACGATACATTATAATAAAATATATTAAATATGAATAATTAGTAAATGTGGAGAAAAACTATTTTGTTATATTTTTCAGACAATATCCTACGCCGCTGATCGTGAAAAATTGAAGTTATTCTATCAAATCCACCAAAAATGTCTCAAGGAACAGAATGCACAAGGTGAGTAATATTACCATAATTTAAATTTGAATTAAATGAATATAAATTATTTATATAAAATATATTCATTTTATTGAATAAGGTTAAAGAAAGATCTTTGAACTTTAAAAATTCATTACCGTTATTATAAATGTTATAAATTTATTATACATATTAGTTTTATTATAAATAATTTTATCACAAATATAATCATAATAGGCATTTTTTCTAAAATAAAATCTTCAATTTTTTTCTGAATGAAAATGTGAGTGTAAAGAAACAATTTTTTCTGTTCGAGCCAGTAATATTCCTACATTAAAATAAAATTTAATAATAAAACGTAACAACTTTTTGATTCAAGAATTCTGTTTGAAAGATTTGTAGAAAATAACATTAGACAAATTGTATATTCAAATTTTTATAACAAGTTTTGTTTACAAATTTCATTACTAAATTATAAGTATACATATAAAATTATGCTATTAAATTCATAATTAATATATTTTAGATTTTACTCCAGAAGTGGTCCGATGTATATTCTACGATCGTGAAATAGTACGTATATACATATAAAAACACACACACACACAATTACATACTTTTATAACATATACACATATCAAGCATGTCAAGTGAGCCATCTTTACAAAAAATCAATAACATATTCTTATATATAACCGAAGGCTTTAAGAAATTAAAGTATAAAAAATCTATAAAAAAAAGAATTTTTTAAATTAATTATGTTATAATATAAATTATTAATATAATTTTATTTCCAGAAGAAAAGATAAATCCTTTTTACTTACAAAATTAGCACAATTGCAAGAATTATTACTATATAATTATTTTACTATACGTATAACTACAAATTTTTTCAAAGTTCGTATTTTGACTCGTTACTTGTATTGAAAATAATTGTTCTTGTGTAATCAAAATTTTCGAAATGCGAAGCAAACAAACAATAATCAACAATTTCTCAAAATTATGACATATAGAGCAATTTCAAACTCAGAATCGTATTAAAAATCTATGAAATATGACTATAACTTTGTTTAAATATTAGTTTTTAATAAAGTGTGTATAATTCATTTAATTTATATATAATACTAATTTATTAATTCCAGGTTGACGATAAGGCTGTAATTATAAAAGATAAACTTTTTACACATTACGGATATATAATTTCCGATGAGAACAAATTAAATCAAGCAAAAGAGATCTTTAATAAGTGTGACGAACAAGGTAAATGAAAAAAAAAGAGAGAAAATATTCTTATTGTAATAATTCATATTTTGTACTTGACATATATTAGTTCAGTTATATTATTTCTTATTATTATGTTGTTAATTATTATTATTTTTTTTATTATTATTTCTTTCATTATTATTTCTTATACATAATACTATATACATATAACGTATGCGCCTTATTTATTCTTTATACATTATTATTATAGATATTGCTTATTTCAATATTGCCACATTAATACGATAATTACCAATAAATGGTTGCAAACTTTAAACTTTAAATCATGTTTTTTTTATTCTATTATCTTTTTTATAATTAGAAATTATAATTAAAAACAAATATTCTTTTCTATCTTATTATTTATATATAATATATATATATATAATATATATATATATATATATATATATACATATATATATTATAATAATATATATTAAAATTATATGTAATATCTATTTATCAAAATAATATTATTTTCAACTTGTTTTATATCTAATTACAGCAAAACGAGCGTCAGGAACTAACGAGGAGAAGCTTATGTTAACTATTTCATGCACAATGCCAATAAAAGATCTACTCGACAAACCCCCGCAATGAAAACAAGAAGATCACTTTTTTTTCACATAATATTCATATAAAATAGTAACGATGAAGAGATAAAGTATATATAATGAGATACGAATACTTTTGATCCATTTTTTATACTAACGGGTTATTGGGAATTTTACATAACAATTTTTTTTGTCGTTTGAATTAACATGTACTTATTTTATATTATATTTAATAAAATTATAATTTTTTTGTAACAAGTTTCGAGAAAGTGTGATACTGTGCTAAAGTTTATTTTAAAATCAGAACATCATAATTTTAGATAATAAAGCAATTTTTTTTAAATTTATAATTGTACATTCTTTAAAAATTAAACATATTTACAACTAATATTATATCGTATTATATTATATTACATTATATTATATATATGTATATACATATATTATAACTAAAATTAAATTATCTTGAACACTGATATAATTTTCTAAAAAATTTTATGATTAAGGGATAAATTAAATATTTTATATTTAAAACTAAAATTGTATGCAATAATCTAAGTGTAAAAAAATGATAATAATTTAAATAAAAATTCAACTAATTAAACTATTGAGTTTTTAATTTAATCTCTATAGTTAGTGGTTTTTAATAGAAGATAAACAAATTTATATAAATCTTGTACTTTAGCGCGTCTGCTGATATAATATTCAAAAAATATTTCTTAATAATATTGTTGTATATTTCACACATAGATATTAAGATTAGCGCCTGCGGATGACACCTCCCGGCGCTCTTAAATAGCAAGAAGTCGATTCTCTGTCATCGGCTAAAGTGCTCCGATTTTCGACGTGTCATATGTACCCCCACCGGACACTAGCGGATAGCGCGCGCGTAAGAAGCAGGATCTGGAATCACTCCTGTGTGATCCTTTATCGCGAACACAATTAGCGTACCATATACAGAAATATAGTTACTCAGTTTCATATATATCGTGTAAATCATTCCATCGTTCTTCCATCACCGATCCTCTAATTGAAGGAACATAACAAATATATTTAACGCTGGGATAAAAAATAATTTTTGTTCTTTTATATTATTATAATAAAAAATTTTATAAATTCAAAGTTTGCGTTTTTTGTATTTTCGAATTTTGATATATGATTGACACATTAATGCAACCAAACAAATCAAAACTTGTATTGCTTTTAAAGGAAAAATTACTTTACATTCCGTTTGATCATAATTTTCTAGTGATCTCACTTTGCGCGTTACAGATTTAATCTCACTGCTTTTCTGACAGACCTCGTATAAGTATATTAAAGTTTTAATGTTTTGTAAAAATTACTTTTAAATAAGGCCACAGTATTTTTCAGTATAGTGTTTTATTCTAATTTATCAAACTCAAATCAACAAGTAAAAAATTCCAGTTAAATAAGCTTTCAATAACCGCAAATAATTCTTCGTAATTTACTAGAGATAACAATGATAAATTACCGCTGAACCATTACGAAGTAATAAATGCATTTTTTATATATTCAAGTTCTTCATTTTCTCCATATCTATTAATATCGCGTAGGGTATAACTTTTTAAAACAGTAAAAAAAAATTAGATATACGATATTATTTCAGTATGACCAATCCCAAGGCTATAGAAAATTATATTTTATATTTAGCACGGAATTAACATAACATTATCTCGTTACATTACATAACATCATGTTACCATTACTTTATAGATATAAATACAGTTAAAGAAATGATGCACAAACAGTAATCGAATCAAAATACGATAGATAACACCGGATCAGTGCATTTTATATTCCAAACAACAATAAAGACTCTTATGCTTATTGCGTGTTTAGTAGTAAGTAGGAAGCAATACATAAACTAGCATTCTCCAAACCGAAATATAAATCAATATAATAAAAAAATTTTATTTTTTTAATATCATTAAAGAAAATATAAAATAAATTCAATTTTTGCTTAGTATAGTTTTATATATTTATTATTGCAACTGTAATCCTGACAATTATCTCGTTAATTTTGATATCTCTACACGAATTTTTACAAACACTATTGTCACTAAATCATAATAGACAAATTACTCAGACAATCGTATGCATAATTGCATTCGCGCAAGTTCATAATGATTGGAAAGCTCGCACTGAAGAGAGAGAGAGAGAGAGAGAGAGAGAGAGAGAGAGAAAGAGAATATTTGTCAATTTTACTTTTCCAAAGTTTTCGTTTCTATCCCCTAGACAAGTAAAATTAACGATCAATGGTAATTGCCGCCAAATATGTTTTTATAGATTCTCATATTAATTCTTAAATTATTATGATTTTACAGTAAAATGAACAATATAAGTAAGAAAAATGTTAAAAAATTCTGCAGAATAAATCAAATATAAAAAATAATTTAATTTATAATTTTATGTATAATCATAAAAAAATTAATACATACATATATCATATATTTAAATCTTTATTTAAAATATTTCATTCAATATCACAATTATTATATATGAATAATATGTTGTATATAATATTATGATAATATTGTATGTGTGTGTGTGTATATTTTATATGTTCGAATATTTTCGTTACGTTATTCGTTTATATTAATTATTGCATAAAATACTATATTATATAAAAATAAATAGAATTCTGTCTCGAATATTGCATAAAATTACAAATCGGTTGAGTCTTTAAATAATTATTCCAAATGTAACGTAATAAAAAAAAAAAAACAATTAACAACGGTTTAAGTACTGACTCTGATTTTTATATTATCCATTTCTCTATAATCTAATTTATTTCGTCGTACATATTTTTATATATATTTTTTCTTTCTTATATTTCGATATTTCTAATTATTAAATTATTTTATTACAAGTAAATCAGAAATATCTCGAAATAAAATAATTCATTCATTACTCGAAATAAAATAATATGGACTGCTTAAGCGCAATCAAATATTTTGAGCAATGGTATTTGAAATAACTTCTCAAAATTACGTGAAAATCTAAGGTACGCATAAAGTTAATAATACTGACGATAATAATACTAATGGTAAAAATAAATACGATACATTATAATGATATATTAAATATGAATAATTAAAAAATGCGGAGAAAAACTATTTTATTATATTTTTCAGACAATATCCTATACCGCTGATCTTGAAAAATTGAAGATATTCTATAAAAACTACCAAATTTGTCTCAATGAAGCGAACGTATCAGGTGAATAATATTACGATTAATTTAAATTTGGATTTAAATAAATATAAATTATTTATATTAAATATATTTATTTTATTAAATAATGTTAAAGAAAATTTTTGAACTTTATAATTTCATTACCGTTATTATAAATATTATAAATTTATTATGCATATTGGTTTTATTATAAATATATAATGTTATCACAGATATAATCATAATAGGCATTTTTTCTAAAATAAAGTCTTCAATTTTTCTTTCTGAATAAAAATTAAAATGTAAAAAAACAATTTTCTCTGTTGAGGCCAGTAATAGGTATTACTACATTAAAATAAAATTTAATAATAAAACGTAATAACTTTTAGATTCAAGAATTCTATTTAAAAGATTTGTAGAAAATAACATTAGACAAATTGTATATTAGAATTTTTATAACAAATTTTATTTATAAATTTAATTACTAAATTATAAGCATACATATAAAAATATATTATTAAATTCATAATTAATATATTTTAGAATGGACTCCAGAAGTGGTTCGATGTACATTTTACAAGCATGGAATAGTACGTATATATAAAAAACACACATACATACTTTAATAATATATATATATATATATATATATATATATATATAAATAGAAAATTCATGTATCATTTTGCGATATTCGCAATAATTATTGAGTTATTTAGTAAAATATCTAAACGAATAAGCAGGTAGAAAGCATTATTTGATCGAGAGGCGACGTCATGCAGCGAGCGGCGACCAATGTAGTGGCGCCGAAAAGTAAGATGATACTTTTGATATTAAGCGGCATATAACAAATAAGTCATCCGACATGCACACCGAGTCCGGCCTACAGCTTTCTAACCGCTCATTCGTTTAGATATTTTAGTTAATAACTCAATAATTATTGCGAATATCGCAAAATAATACAGAACTTTTCTATTCAGTTTAACACGCTCTATCTGCTCATTCGTGGTGGTTCGCGAATTATGGGACACCCTGTATATATCAAGTATGCCAGGTGGAGCCGTCTTTACAAAAAAATAATAACGTACTCTTATACATAACCGAAGACTTCAAGAAATTAAAGTAATTTATCTATAAAAAACAAGAATTTTTAAAATTAATTACGTTAAAATAAATAATTAATATAATTTTATTTCCAGAAGAAAAGGGAAGCCCTTTTTACTTATAAAACAATTAGCAATTGCAAGAATTATTACTATACAATTATTTTACTATATGTATAATTATAATTTTTTTCAAAATTCATATTTTGACTTATTGCTTGTATTGAAAGTAATTGCTCTTGTGTAATTAGTATTATTCGATAATCAAAATTGACGTAAATGCGAAGCAGACAAACGATACTCGTAACAATTCCAAAATAATTTCTCAAAATAATGACATATTGAGCTATTTGAAACTTGAAATCGTATTAAAAAAAACTATGGAATACAATTTTGTTTAAATATTTTTAATAAACTGCGTATAATTCATTTAATTGAAAAATAATACTAATTTATTAATTTCAGATTGACGATAAGGATGTAATTATAAAAAATGAACTTTTCACAAATTACGGATATATAATTTCCGATGAGAGCAAATTAAATCAAGCAAAAGAGATCTTTACTAAGTGTGACGAACAAGGTAAATGAGAGAGAGAGAGAGAGAGAGAGAGAGAAACAGAGAGAGAGAGAAAATATTCCTATTGTTAATAATTTATATTTTATACTTGGCATATTTTGTTTAAGTTATATTATTTCTTATTATCATTATGTTATTTTTTATTATTTTTTTATTATTATTTTCTTTATTATTATTTCTTATTATACATATATATGCACCTTATTTATTCTTTATACATTATTATTATAGATATTGCTTATTTCAATATTACCACATTAATACGATAATTACCAATAAATGGTTGCAAACTTTAAACTTTAAATTATGTTTTTTTTTATTCTATTATCTTTTTTCATAATTAGAAATTATAATTAAAAACAAATAATCTTTTCTGTTAATATTTATATATAGTATATATAATATATATTATAATAATATACATATATTACAATTATATGTAATATCTATTTATTAAATTCAATATTAATTTGAATAAGCTGTTTTATATCAAATTGCAGCAAAACAACGGCCAGGAACTAACGAGGAGAAGCTTATGATAATTATAACATGTGCAATGCCAATAAAAGATCTACTCGACAAACCCCCCCAATGAAAGAAAGAAGATCATTTTTTCTTTCACATAATATTCATAAGTATTCATATAAAATAATAAAGATGAAGAGATAAAATATATATATTGTATAATGAGATAAGAATACTTTTGATCCTTTATACTAACGAGTTTTTGAGAATTTTACACAAAAATTTTTCTTGTTGTTTGAATTGACATGTTATTACTTGTTTAAAATTATTATCAAGTATTAAATGTTTTTATTTGCTTTCTTCTTTTTTTACTTAATTATTTTTCTTCGATTTGCGGAGTATTTGGTGCAAATCTGTTTTCAGTTTGCGATTGACAAATCTGTTCTCAGCTTGTTGCGTTAATTTGTCGTCGCACTGTTAGTGACAGATCTGCTCTGGTGTTACACCCAACTTTTGATGTTAGGATATGCTTTCAACTTTTTATTGCAATTGGGGCGTACTCGAGGACACAGTAGGCCCTGGATTTACAGCCGTATTTGGCAGAAAATTGTTTCCCGATTGTTAACAATTCTAGAGCAAATGGTATTAGATGGGATTATATTATTATATATATTTATATATATATATATATATATATATATATGAGTAGTAGAAATTAATCGAAATTAATCAAACTAGCGAGCAAATAATTTAACGTTTTTAGCGAGGCTCTATAAAATCTTATCTCATGACTTGTAATTGATTCCCTTATGTCTCTATTTCAATAAAGTATCATCCTCTTTGGGAATGTTATAAAAAAACCCCTGTCTTTTACATTATCTATAATACCATTAAAATATTATAAAAATAATATTTTTTTATAAAAGATTATATAAAAATATATTATTAAAAAATTATCAGTAAATTATCAACATAAATTTAACTATTTATTATACATATATATCTAATAAAATATTATATTTATAATAATTAAAACTATTTGATATCCAGTTATGAAAATTAATTTTTTATAGATACAGTGAAAAATAAATGCGTATTTTATAAATTATTTACATGAATCTCGTTCTTATAAGATGATTGCTGATAAAAATATTTCCTCATCATATATTAAATGATAGAATAAACAATTATTTTAATTCTTTTATATTATTATGAAAGTTTTATATAAATTCGAAGTTTGCGTTTTTCGTATTTTCGAATTTTGATGTATCATTGATACATTAATGCAACCAAACAAATAGAAACTTGTATTGCTTTTAAAGAAAGGACTGTACTTTACATTCCACTTGATTATAATTTTCTAGTGTTCTTACTTTGCGCGCTACAAATTTAATCTCATTGCGTTTCTGATAGACCTCGTATATAAGTACATTAAAATTTAATGTTTTGTAAAAATTATTTCTTATATGAGACCACAGTACGAGTATTTCTCGTATTTCTCAGTATAGTGTTTTATTCTAATTTATCAGATTCAAATCAACAAGTTGATAATTCCAATTGAACAAGCTTTTAATATCGACAATTAATTCTAAGATTTGCTAGAAATAACAATGATAAATTACCATTGAACCATTACAGACTAGTTAATGCATTTTTTATATATTCAAGTTCTTCATTTTCCTTAATATTTATTAATATCGCGTGGTGTACAACTTTTTAGAACAATAAAAAAAATAATTAGATATACAATATTGCTCATTTCAATATGACCAATCCCAAACCTATAAACAATTTAAATTTATGATTAATATGACCAATCCCAAGCCTATAATTATATTTTATATATAACATGGGATTAATATAATATACCTCGTCACATTATATAACATCATGTTACTATTATTTTGTAGATATATAAATACAGTTGAAGAAATGATGCACAAACAGTAATCGAATCAAAGTACGATAGGTAACACCGGATCAGTTTTATATTCCAAACAACAATGAAAATCTTTTGGGTTTTTGCGTGTTTTGTAGTAAGAGGGAAGAAACTACCTACCTTTTTCAAACCAAAA